>NW_026867604.1:936681-1002898 GCF_020745735.1 Hemiscyllium ocellatum
GTGTGATTGAGTAACTGAGGCGAGTAGAAGGTGGTGTATCAATTGAATGGATCAAAAGATTTCGGCGAATCTGTCGGTACAGAGGGGGAATAGAATTTCGTGAGCTAATGCAGTGGGATGTCACGACTAAGCAGACTGCGATTCAGTGACTGTCATGTGTGGGACGTTGTGACTGAGGTAAGTGTGATAGAGTGACTGAGCGAAGTGGGATGTCAGTAACGTTCCTGTAGATCTGATCTCACTTGTAGGCGAGAGCAGATGAGGGTTTATTCCCAGAAGAGATTAATTAGCTGGTAGTGTAATCCTTTTTCCAGCAAATGAATATGGTTTCATGGTTATCAGTTGATTCTTCATTACAGATATATGATTTTACATCGATTCCAACATCTGCAGTGTGAATATTGAAAACAGGTCTCCAAAGCATTCGCAGATTCGCTGGATTAGTAACTCAGTGAAAATGCTATTGTATCCTTGCCTCCATGAAATAGATTGCACCGCTGGGAATCATTACAAAATTTCTGAATTAAAGAGATCCATCTTTGAATCATTCTTAAACTGTATCTCCATTCCTTCAGATCCAAACACTGCTGAACATGGGGACGACACGACATATTCAACTCAGAAGCCGATGGAAAGTTTATCATCAAGCAGAGCAGTGACAGCAGAAACAGGTAACAGCCAGAGCTGAATCGCTGTGAAGTATTCTTTACGCAATAGCGATTAATACAAGCAGCGTATTGTGACAGGATACAGGTGGTTTGGGCGGAACAGAAGTGGTGGAAAGAAGGGAATGGGATTTGCATTTTTGTTAAGGCAAGTATCACAGCAGTAATCAGAGATGTGACAACTGAAGGATCAGCCAGTGAGGCTTTGTGGGTGAAGCTAAGAAGTAAGAAGGAGATAGTGACATTACTGGAGTTGAAATGTGTGCCCCCAAGTAGCCAACGGGCAAGAGAGGAACAAATATGCACTGGGGAGACTTGCAGGAGCAATTGGATTGTTATAGTAGGAGATTTTAAGTTTTACGACATAGACTTGGACTGCCATAGCGTTTAGTGGTTAGATGAGGCGGAATATGTTCAGTGCTGCATCAGGTGGAGAAACTGTATGAGTTATATCTTTCAGATAATGGCTCAAATTTCCTTGATATATTCCCTCTCAGCCGAAAGTACACATTAACTCTCCAGTTGACACTCTCATGAAGTTAAAAGCAATCTCACCTTCAGTTAGATCCACAAATAGCTGCAGGATTGAATTCAGGGCACTGACTGTGAGATGCACGCCCGAAAGGGAGTGTGATTTTTTTTTTGAATGAATGATTGAGGTAAAGTTACTAGAAAGTGTGCAATGAAGTCACTGAAATGAATATGTTGCCGAACTGCCGGAAATATGATCCAATGACTATTGCGAGTAGGATTTCATTTTGGTGTGACTTGTGAAATTTGTCTCTTTGGAGTGGGCTGCAATTGCAGATGTCGTGAATTAGAGTGCCTTAAAGCAGAATTCTATTCTTTTTGATGTTCTTATAATGCAGTAAGGACTGGTCGATGCTTGTATTTTGTTAGCCTAACTGTGAAATATTGACAGGAAAAAGATAAATCTTTCAAGATTGGCCTTTATATTGAGATGGACAGATGTGACATCTTGAGTACTAAATTATTCTGTTCCTTTTCCATGCGACTCCTAGATATATTTGCACTTCTTTCTTGCAGTGAGGAGACTTCCAACAACTCTGGGACCTGAAGGTATAAAATCCCCAAATTCACTGAGAAATCGTCTTCCAAATTCATTCCATCTTTTGTAACACATAATCCACCACTCTGATCACCATCTCTCAGATTACACGTCAAAATTAATTGCTAAATTCCCTCTTAGTCGGAATTACGCTTTCCATCTCCGATTGATTCTTTCATGATGTTAAAAATGCAAACACTACTTCAGATACATTCCACAAATATCTGAAATATTATGTCGAAAGACTGTCTCTCTTCCTCACTAGCATTTCAGTTCAGAGTAAGTGCAGGGTATTGCGACTTTTTTCAATGACTCCTGTGGATTGACGTTTCTGGGAGATGCGTAATTAAGGCTTCACGGGAAATGCAATGAAAGGATTCACTGGAATCATCGGCTATGAATATTGCATGTTGATCACTGTGACTTGTCCGCATTGATTTTTTGAAATAGAAGTTAATGGCACATGTCTAAAGCTATAAGCCTTGGGATTTGAACGTATTATTTTATATATTGTCATCGTGCAGATAGGACTGGGTGGTGCTGGCATTCTGTTATTCTAATTTTGATGAAGTGCCTGGGATTAGGACAGGTATCCAGGACTCTTCTCTATATTCAGACTGATGTTGTCAGGCTTGGAGGATTTGATCTATAAGGAGAGGCTGAACAGGCTGGGGCTGTCCAGAACTAGAGAGCATAGGCTTAGAGTGAAAGGAAAACTTAGAAAAGAGACCTACGGGGTAACTTTTTCTGCAGAGGTTGGTGCATGAATGGAATGAGCTGCCAGAGGATGTGGTGGGGGCTGGTACAATTGTAACATTTAAGAGGCATTTGGATGGGTATATGAAATAGGAAGGGTTTGGAGGGATATGGGCCATGTGCTGGCAGGTGGGACTAGATTGGGTTTGAATATCTGGTCGGCATGGACGGGTTGGACCGAAGGGTCTGTTTCCAAGCTGTACATATCGATGACTCTATGATAGTATATATGATATCATGCCTGACATTATGTGGTGCTCCTCTTTTCTGTAACTCCCAGAGATTCTTGCATTCTTTTATTGTAGTTCCAAATTTCCAACAAGTCATGGAACTGCAGGTAAAACATTTCCATCATCCTCTGAAAGATAGTTATCCAAACCGTTGCATCTTCTGCACCAGGATGTACTCACATTCGGATTATAACCCAAATTTGATTTTTAAATCCTCTCTTAGTCGGATTGGATTTTTTCCAATGGGTATTTTTGAGACATTGAAAGCAATATCACCAATAGGTCAGACAGTTGGCTGTAGGTTGTGCCAAGGACTCTGCCTGTCCTTCAGTAAGTTGGTATGCAGTGTGGAAAAGGTGTTATGTACTCTGACACAATTTATGAGAACAAGGGCTCTGAATTGTGAACCACGGCACATACCACTCAGAAGAACAGCTCAGACTGAGAGTTCATGAACTGCAAACATGTGACTTCTGTGAAGGAAGTGAAACAGATTGACTGAGGGGAGAGTGACGTATTAACTAAGAAGAAAAGTGTGCAGTGACTAAGGGTGTGGTGTTCAGTAATGGGAATGAGCGTTGTTGGAAACAATGAATGAGGGGAGGGTGTTTGAATGACTGAGGCGAGAGAGATGGATTAACTGATGGTGGTGAAATGTAGTGACTGAGAGCAATGAAATATTGTGACAGAGGAAGCAGTTATGTCATTTGAGGTGGATATTGGAATGGAATGACTGAGGTGTGTAGGATTAGTGGCTCCTGTTTGTAAGATGTCATGTCTGAAATTAGTTTTGTGACGTGATTGAGGGTCATGCCATTTAGAAATTGAGGGAAGTGATTGCAGTGACTGAGGGATGAAGGATGCAGTGACAGAGTGAATTGCGTGTTCATGAATGATGGTAGTGCGATTGAATAACTGAGATAAACGGAAGATGTATGAAGCAAATTGATTAAATGACTGTGATGAATCGGTAGGTACTGAGGGGAATACAATTCGTGAGTTATGGCAGT
Source organism: Hemiscyllium ocellatum (assembly GCF_020745735.1). Classification (NCBI taxonomy): domain Eukaryota; kingdom Metazoa; phylum Chordata; class Chondrichthyes; order Orectolobiformes; family Hemiscylliidae; genus Hemiscyllium; species Hemiscyllium ocellatum. The sequence continues at coordinate 940,412 of NW_026867604.1, forward strand.
GTGATGTACTAACTGAGCAGACTGCGATACAGTGTCTGAGACGTGTGGGACATTTTTACTGAGATGTGTAATAGAGTGACTGAGCGAAGTGGGATATAGTGACGGACGTGAATGGGAATTGGTAGCTGGGTCAATGTGATTTAGTGACTGAGGCGGTATGGATGTAGAGAATGAGATGTGTAAAACGTAGGGCTGAGGTGCAGTGGATCGGAGTGACTCAGTGTGAATTGGGACATTGTGCCTGAAGCATGTAGTGGCTGCAGGCCGTGGGAACATATTAAATGAGATCCCCATGATGCTTTGACTGAGTGAAGGTGATGGCTATGGTGAGCCTTGTAGTTCCATGGGAAACTGTGATCCTGTTCTTTCGGAAGGCCATATATGTAATTAATGCAGCGTGAGTTTTTCACTTTGTCAATCTTGTCTGTGACATAGTGACTGTGATCAGGCCGAGAATTCACAATTGTTCATGTTGAGAATGCCCTTCATGATTTCCCACACTCCTTTATGTTGTGTTTCTCCTTGGTATTGCTTCTAGCCATGTGTTTTCGCTCCTTCATTGCACTTGCAAATGTTTCAACAACTCGGGGATCTAAAGGTCTAAAAATTCCAAAGACCACTCAGAAATTTTCTTTCAAATCTTCTTTTTCAACAGATATTACGACTCCGTTGTTATCTCTCAGATTATTCCCCAACATTGATTCTTAAGAAAGGAAAGAGAAGTACGGCACAGGAAAAGGCCGTTCAGCCCTCCAATCCTTTTCCAATCATCATGCCCACTCAGAAGCAAAAAAAACAAATCGTCATCCCTTATTTGGTCCGTATTTCTGTATTTCCCTCCAGTTCTGATAACCATCCAAATGCCTCTGAAATGTCGCCCATGTGACTGCTTCTGTAATCTTCTCTGGCAGTGCATACCCATCTCCAACTCCTCTCTGCAACAAAAACTCCTTTGTACATCTCACCATCTCACATTGAGTCTGTGACCCCCTTGTAATTGAAACAAAGATCAAAGATAATTTACAGCCCAGGAACAGGCCCTTCGGCCCTCCAAGCCTGAGCCGATCCAAATGTACGTCTAAACCTGTCGGTCAATTCCTAAGCATCTGTATCCCTCTGCTCCCCACCTAATCATGCATCTGTCCAGATGCATCTTAAATGCATCTACCGTGCCTGCCTCTACCACCTCTGCTGGCAACGCTTTCCAGACTGTGTGAAGGACATGCCACGTATATCCCCCTTAAACTTTCCACCTCACACCTTGAAAGCGTGACCTCTCGTTATGGAATCCTTCACCCTGGGAAACAGCTTGTCTCTATCCACCCAGTCGATACCCTTCATGATTTTATAAACCTCAATCAGGTCCCCCATAATCTCCTTTTATCTCATGAAAATAAACCTAATCTACTCAACCTCTCTTCATAGCTAGTACCTTCCATACCAGGCAACATCCTCATAAACCTTCACTGCACCCTCTCCAAAGCGTCCACATCCTTTTGGTAATGTGGCGACCAGAACTGTAACACTGTATTCCAAATGCTGTACAATTTTAACATGACTTGCGAGCTCTTATACTCAGCACCCCGTCCAATGAAGGAAAGCATTCTATATGCCTTCTTAACCATTCTATCCACCTGTGCAGCAACATTCATGGTACTATGAACCTGCACTCCCAGATCTCCCTGCCCAACAACTTTTCCCAATGCTCTTCAATTCATCATATTATTCGCTCTAGAATTAGTCTTGCTTCAATGCACCACCTCACATTTGTCTGAATTGAAATTCATCTGCCATTTTTCGGATCAATTCGCCAGTCGATCTGTATCCTCCTGTATTTTTTCACAGTCCCTTATGCTTTCTGCTACTCTATCAGTCTTCGTGTCATCTGCAAACTTGCTGATCATACCAACAGTGCCCTCTTCCGGATAATCTATATATATAACGAAAAACAGTGGCTCCAACACTGACCCCTGCGGAACCACACTGAACACCTTTCTCCATTTTGAGAAACGCCCTCTAGCTAATACACTTTGTCTCCTGTTGCTCAATCAGTTTTTTCATCCTCCAAGCTGGAACACCCTGCACACCATGTGACTTCACTTTCTCCATTAGTCTACCATTGGGAAACCTTATCAACACCTTACTAAAATCCATGTATATGACATCAAAAGCCCTTCCTTCATCTATCAATTTGTTCACTTCCTCGAAGAACTCTATTAAGTTGGTAAGGCACAACCTCCCCCGCACAAAACCGTGTTGCCTATCACTGATAAGCCCGTTCTTTTCTAAATATAAACAGATCCAATCCCTCAGTACTTTCTCCAGCAACGCTCCCACCACCGAAATCAGGCTCACTGGTCTGTAGTTATATACTCCCACTACCCTTCTTGTACAGGGGGATAACCTTCCACTCCTCAGGCACCTCACCTGCATTTAAGGATGCCACAAATATATCTGTCATGGCTCCAGTTATTTCCTCTCTCCCCTCCCTCAGCAACCTTGGATAGATGCCATCCGGTTCTGGGGATTTGTCCACCTTAATAACCTCTAGCCTACCCAACATCTCTTTCCTACTTATGTCAACGTGATCCAGGCTAATCAAACTTCTATCTCTAGTCTCAAGATTCATATTCCTCTCCTCAGTGACCACTGATGCAAATAATCATTCAGATTCTCACCCATTCTGTCAGGTTCGACGCACAGCCTTTCTTAATTATTCTTTGGTGGACCAATCCTTTCTCTAGTAACCCACTTGCGTCTTATATAAGAATAAAATGCTTGAGATTCTCCTTAATTCTGTATTTCATGACTGCTTTTAGTCCACTTAATTGCTCGTTTAAGACTAGTCTTATTCTTCCTATATTCCTCCAGCGCCTATTCTGTTCTGAGCTGCCCAGATGTTATGGACGCTTCCCTTTGCCTTTCAGCTAGTCGTACAATTTTTCCTGTCATCTACAGTTCACGAATGTTGCCCTTCTTACCCTTCAATGCGATATGCCTATCTGACACTATCTTTAACCTATCTTTGAAAGCCTACCACATATCAAATGTGGACCTCCCTTCAAATTGGAGCACCTGGAGGAAACCAACGCAGACAGGGGGAGAATGTCAGTCAGTCGCCTCAGGCAGGAATTGAACCTGGGTCTCTGGCGCTGTGAGGCAGCAATGCTAACGACTGTGCCACCATGCCACCCTGATGAAGGGCTTATGCCCGAAACGTCGAATTTCCTGTTCCCTGGATGCTGCCTGACCTGCTGCACTTTTCCACCAACACATTTTCAGTTCTTCCCTTCAAATAGCTGTGTTCAAACCACATTTCAGAGCTCCAGCCTAATTTTGATATAATTGGCCTTGGCCCAGTTTAGTACTCTTCCTTTAAGACCACTGTCATCTTTATCTACGAGTATTCTAAAATTTACAGAATTATGGTCACTGTTCCCAAAGTAATCCCCCACTGAAACGTCTACCACCTGTCCTGGCTCGTTCCGCAGTACCAGATCAAATATGGCCCCTTCCTTCATTGGACTGTTGATATACTGCTCTAGAAAGCTCAGCTACACACTTCGTACAAATTCTACCCCACCCAGACCACTGACGCTAAGTGTTTCCCAGTCAATGTTCAGAAAATTAAAATCTTCCATCACCACTAAACTAATGCCTCTACATCTTCCCATAATCTGTTTATTATTTGTTCTTCTACCTCACGCTCACTGTAATACAGCCCCAACAATGTAACTGCACCCTTCTTATTTCTCAGTTCCACCCATAATGCCTCACTGCCTACTATCTCCATAGTGTACTCCTTTAGCACAGCCGTGAGATGATCCCTGACGAGCAAAGAAACTCCACCGCCCCTCTTTTATTTCCCCCCTCTCCTTTATGAAGCGTCTATAACCTGGAACATTCAGTTGCTAATCATCATGCCCTTCCTTCAACCAAGTCTCTGTGATTGCAATAACATCATACTCCCAGGCACCAATCCAAGCTCTAAGTTCATCTGCCTTATACGCTATACTCCTTGCATGAAAGTAGATGCATTTCAGGCCACAAGTTCTTTTGACTTTATCCATTCCCTGCCTACTCTTCCCTTTATTAATGCTATCTTCATGATGCTTATAGTCTTGAGTTGCCACCTCGTTACCTACTTGTTTTCTCTTCTGGTTCCCAGTCCCCTGGCACATTAGTTTTAAAACTTTCCAATAGCAGTATCAAAAACTCCCCCAAGACATTGGTGCCGGCCTGGTTCAGATGTCCATCCATTTTATAATAGTCCTGCCTTCCCCAGAAGCGGTCCCAGTGTCCAACAAATCTGAAGCCCTTCAAAGTGGAGGAAAAAAAACCCTGACTAGTAAATACTCTAGGAATCGAAATTACCTGTTCTTAGTACTGTATAGCAGTCTATCTCGGATAATCATCAGAATTCCATTTAAACTTTTCCTCTGATTTAAGTTTTCATGTGATTAAGAGATGAGAAGTGTCACGAGAAATCCTCAAAAGTTGTGTGATTGAGACTATGACTGAGTGCAGATTTCACTAAGAGTTCAAAGAGGGTTAGACACTAACAACATGTACTTGATCTGGTTTTGTGATTCGTGTATCATAGGAACAGACCAGTCAGTTGAAATTTAAAACCTGCATGTGCTTCCTGTTATTCTCCTTCTTCTAGCCCTGACCTTCTCCTCTTTCTCACTCAGGTCCTTAATCAGATTATGCATTGTACCAATTATTCCAGATAATTCATAGCTGTAAAGGAGCTTCCAGGATCTGTGTAATGTTTTTATTTTATATTTGTTGTCAAAATTATATCGATCACGTCAATCGACATTCTCTCCTCTCTCTCGCCTCTTCTTCACCCACTCCATACTGTTAAAGTCCTACCTTTGCTCCATCACACTGACACCTGTTCCTGATTACATGATCGTCTAACGACCTGTTGAATGCTTCAACTGAGCCGAAAGTCTTCATTCTTCTCGATGATTCATTCCAAGTCCTAACACTTTTGATTTTTTTGCAACTTTTGGAACCATGTTTAAAACAGTGTCCGCTGGTTTTACAGCCAGTTATCACAAGTAAGAGATTCACTCCATCGACTTCAACCAAACTGCGATTGTAAAAATCTTTACTCATCCTCTTCTGCAGCTTGTCTTTATCAATGAAGTATATGGAAGGCTCCAGTTTGACAGTCGCTGACAGTTGTTTGATTTGAAGTCACAGCCACAGAGATTTAATCGGGTCATTTGATCTTGTTGTCTCGCGTCATAACCATCTCGTTTGGTATGGCGTTGATCTCGTTCCTGTATGCATTTAGGAAACATGATAAACATAACCTCTGTGTAAAGCTCTAACCCTGTGTTCCAGCATATCTAATTCTCCGACACCCCGTTCCAACATGTTATTTTCTTACTCTGTCGGTATTTCTTTTCTCTGCCCATATTCAAATCTTTACACGCATCATAATCTCGACAGCTCTCTTTACATCTCTGTATCATTAGTTATTTCGTCAATCCACGTCTCACGTGTTTGTCTTTCATTCCAGAATCAACAAGCCCTGCAACAGAACCACCTACTGAGTGCAAACGAGCAGATGATGAACATTTAACACCAGGTATCCAAAAGCTGCTGAGAGGAGAAATTCAACTTAATTGTTTCAGGCATTAACTTTAGAAATACTCCGTCTCTCACATAATCATTGGTGGTTCGTAATTGAAACTCTCCATGAGCCTGCTATACACATGTCCCTCTCATGTCTGAAAATATATCCCAAACCCTCAATCACTACATCCCACTGTCCTGAGATATTATATTACATTTTTCACTGTCACGACATTGCACTCACTTGAGTCACCATGTTCTACTCCCATCCTCACTGCATCCATTTCATAAATGTAAGTTGGACCTGCTGGGCTGAGCTGTCCGTTTATGTGGTGTAGAATTCACTTTTCCCAGTTACAGTACACTGTCAAAGTTTCGGTCTCTCACTTCTTGGTCTTAACACAGTACTACCATTTTCTCAAAGGACACATCGAATCCTAGTCTCATTCCCACATTGATTTGAAAACGTTTCACAAATGCGACAGAGAATGTAGGATATGAAAATAAAATGAACGCCTCACAAGCAGGGATTTAAATGAATTTGTCCCCACTCATTTAGGACAATTGCTGCAAAGGCAAAAGATCTGATGGTGAAGTGTTTTTCTTTCAGTTATAGGGAGCAGCAGCAATCACTGCTGTGAATGTTTCTTCAGGAAAATCACAAAGGGCATAGATCCGTATCTGTTATTAAATCTAGGAAAGGCACTGTGCCTCGGCATTATATTTGTATCAGTTATTGGTGGGAAGTTGGGTGGCTGACTGATCCAGCATTTACTGGCCGTACATAATTGTCCTTAAGAAAGTGGAGATGCAACAGCTTCTTGATTAGTTCCAGTGTGTATGTTGGTGGATGACCCACAATGTCCATAGTGAGGGAGTTCCAGCATTTTGACAGTAAAGGCGCAGCGATACATTTCGAAGTAATGATGGTGATTGTCTCGGACATATTCTTGCAAGTTGTCTTGTCCTCATGTGTTTGCTCCCCATGATCGTGTAGATGGAATCAGTCGTGGGTTCGTAAGATATTGTGTGAAGATCTTTAGTGAATTCTGTAGTGCATTTTTAAAGTAGTACAAACCATGCTCCTGAATGTTGGTGGTGGAGAAACAGATGTTTGTGGATGTAATGCAAATCAAGAGGAATACTTGAGTGTTGTTGATGCTGCTTCCATCCTGAGTACTGCCTTGGAGGTGTTGAGCAGTCTTCTAGGAGTCAGAAGGCATATTCCTGCCGCAGAATTCCTAACCTGGATTTATTGTCGCCATCTTTTAGTGGCAAATCTATATGAGTCACCCCAAGGATGTTAATAATGGCTAACGTTTTCAACTGTGTTACGCTTTTCCATCATTGAGGATGGGGGCATTTGTAGCTCCTCCTGCAATGAGTTGTTCCGTAAAAACACCATTCACTGCATGTGGCACTTCTGATCCATTGTTTACAGATCGCTTATATCTGTCTACCATTTGCAGATTATGTTGTTTGGCATAAGACCATAAAACCAAATGACACACAAGCAGAGCTAGGCCATTCAGCCCATCGAGTCTGCTCCGCCATTCAATCATGACTGATAATTTTCTCAAGCTGTAAACCTTGATCGACTTGAAGAACCCATCTATCTCAGTCCGAAATACACTCAATGTTCTCGCTTCCACAGCCTTCTGTGGCAATCAATTCCAAAGACTCAACACACTCGAGTTAATCTCCGTTCTAAAAACTGTCCCTTTACTATAAGGCTGTGGTGTCGTGACCTTGGCTCTCCTGCCCATAGAGACACCTTTCCTGTCTTTACTCTGACTCGGCTTTGTATGTTTCAAATATGTCCCTTCTCCTTCTCAACTCCATCGAGTATAGACCCAGAGTCCGCAAACGTTCTTCATATGTTAAGTTTTTCATTTCTGTAATCATTCTCATGAATGGTTTCTGTGCATTATCCAGGGCCAATATATCCTTTCTGAGATATATGGGCTCAAAACAGTGCACAATACAAATGTGGCCTGACTAGAGTTTCATAGATCCTCAGAAGTAAATCCCTGCTTTAATATTCCAGTCTATTCAAAACAATTGCCTTCATTGCGTATGCCTGCCTAACTATTGACTCAACCTGCAAGTTTACTTTGATGGGCTCATGAGCTAGAAGTCCCTTTGCACTTCAGAATTCTACTTTTTTCCCGATTTAGGAAATACTCCATGCCTCTATTCTTCCGACCAAAGTGCATGATCTCATATTTTTCCACGTTTTACTCTATATGTTCCTTCTTTGCCCACTCTCCTAAGTTGTCCAAATCCTTCTGCAGCCTCCCCCACAATGCTACCTGTGCATCTACCTTTCTTTGTTTCCACTGTAGCCTTAGCCAGAATACCATCAGTTCCTTCATCTGGATCATTAATGTATGAAATGAATAGTTGTAGCACCAAAACTGAGCTTTGCAGAACACCACTTGTCGTCTGCTGACATCCTGAGAAGTACCTGTTAATCGCCACTCTCAAAATTCTGCCAGGCAGCTGTAATGGCATAGCGGTGAACCCCTCAGTTAATTAAACCAAACACCCAAAAATAAAACTCACCATCACTCGTAATCGATTAATATATGAGTAAAACAGAACTCCTAAATCCAATCTTTTTAAAAAAGGCATCCATTTATTTTTTAATGCTAAGAGTGCACATTGAAGAACAGCTAACCACACCTCTAATACCCCCGCATCTCTTAACTGCTTATTATCAGCCTCCAACGCTATAAAATTATACTGTTCCAATAAAACTCTAATTAAAATTACATTAAAGTTCTCCCTGGGTGGCCTTCCTTCTTTTATTGCGAGTACGTTTCAGGTGAGGAGTTACCTTTGACAGAGACTGTTTTAAATGGCAGTTGCCATGTTGATACTCTGCCTGACGTTTAGACTGCCTGCTTTTTAATATCCAAACATCAGATCGTCTCATTGGTTCGACGTTAACAGAGCAATAAATTCAAACACGATTGTTTTTATTATACTGATGCATAATTTAAGCTGATTGGTTACATTCGGATTGTTGTCAAAACAGCAATGATCTCAGGTATCTATGTCACAGCCAAATGTTACATATTTTCAATGTTCCACTCCACTCAGCCAGTTAGTTATACGACAGATGCTTGTCAGCTCTCAGTGCAAAACAACATTTACGCTCTCTTCGAGGTAACGTACACACCTTCAACTTCATAAGACATCCAAGCTACTATCTATACTGGCACCTTATCTCTGATACCATGGACCCTCATCTTAGTCAGTAGTCTCCTGTGAGGCATTTTGTCAAAGACTTTCTTGAACTCCAGTTCGATAGCAGCCTCTCCTCGGTCTAACCTGATCATTACTTCCTCAAATAATTTCAGCAGATTTGTCAGGTATGACTTCCCTTTGATGGAACCATGTTATCCTTCTGTTATTTTCCCGTGTGCTTCCAAATACTCAGAAATCTCATCCTTCACAATAGATTCCAGTAGGTTATTCAGGCCCAAAGATGGGCTAATTGGTCAGCAAGTGTTCCTCTTTTGAGTTACTCCCTTTTTAAATAGGGGTGTCATGTTAGTGATTTTCCGGTCTTCTGGGAACCTTCCTGTTTATAGCGATTCCTGAATTATCACCACTGACACCTCCACCATCTCTGCAGATATCTCCCTTCGAACTATTGGGTGTAATACATCTGGTTCAGGTGTTTTTACACCTTCAGGCCACTCTGTTTTTCTCGCACCTTCTCGTTGGTGGTGGCCACCATACAAAGCTCTGCTCCCTCACTCTCTTGAAATTTTGAGATATTTGCCTGTATTCCACTGTGAAGAATGATGCGAAATAAGTATTTCCATTCTCATCCATTTCCTGGTTGTCCAATGCTATCTCTCCAGCGTCAGTTCCCAGCCGCCCAGCGTCCACGTTGCCCTCTCTTTTGCCCTTGAATTATCTAAAGAAACTCTTGCAGTCTTCCTTTATATTACCGGATAGCTTAACTTCAAATTTAAGCTTTGCATTCCTTATTTCTTTTCTGTTGCCCTCTGTTCATCTTTGTGAGCTTCCCAATCTTTTGGTATCCCACGGCCCTTCGCCACATTGTATGTTCTCTGTTTTGCTCTTACGCTATCCCTGACTTCCCTCGTCACTGTGGTTGCCTGAACCTACCTATACCATTGTTCACTTTCCTCAGTTTGAATCTCTGCTGTGTCTCCTGAATTACTCCCAGAAGCTCCCGCCATTTCTGTTTCACTGCCTTTCATGCTAGGCTCATCTACCAGTCAATTCTTCCTGTCATCCCTCCATCAATGATGCTGCGTTTTGTAGCTTCATTGGGTTGACGTGGCATTTTTGTGTATGCTTGGTGCTAATTCCGCTGTACCCTCCTGCACATTCCACTAAACAAGGTTAATTCCATCATTTTATTTTAAGGTTTGAGTGGGGAGTATGCTGAACAATATGTTGCCGATTTTGATGGAAGACAATTTTGTTACTGTTGATGTCTGACCGGGCTTTATCGAACCTGAAATTGCTAGATCTGCTTGAAGTCTGGCCCATTTAGCCTGGTGACAGTGCCACATAACACATTGGATGGTTTTTAAATTCGTCTCGTCAAGGACTGTGCGGTAGTCACTCTTGACAATATTTTCCTGTGCAAATGCATTTGCAGTCGGCATAGCAATAAAGATGAAAGCAAGTGTATTTTATCCCCTCACCACCTGCCATGGCCCCATTCTAGCAACTTTATCTTTAGGACCCGAACCGTTCGATCAACAGTGCTACTGCTAATACACTGTCGGTGTTGAATATTGCAATTCACCACACATCCATTGTCCATTTTGCGCATTTGCCAGACTCGATGCTTATCCCATACATTATGCAGCATGTAGCAGTACTGATTCCTCAGATGTGGTAATCAGCATAAGTTTTCTTAACCATGTTTAATCTGACGTCACAAGATGGCAAGGGACTAGTGTCCATGCAGAGGACTTCTAGATGAACTTCATACCGATTTTAGGCCACTGTGCCGCCACCTTTGCTAGGACTTTCCTGCAAGTGGGACAGGACATATCTATGATGGCGATGGTGACATCTGGTTAATTGTCTCCACGGTTGACGATGTAAGCAAAATTAGACTAATGATGGAATAATCTGTGAAATAACTTTTGCAAATTTATTACTATTGTCAGATGTTGTAAGGAGGACTTGCAGGGTGACAGGGCTTATTGGACCTTAATCTTTCCCAGGACTTTGTTCGATGCCAGGTGATCCATCTGGATTTGTTTCTTTGTTGAAACGTCGAAGCGATTGTGCAACAGGATAGCTTGCTAGGCCATTTCAGAGGGTATGAACGTCAAGAACGGTGCTGTAGATCAGTACTCACTTGCAGTTCAGAGCAGATGAGGTTTCCTTCCCTGAAAGAGATTAATTAGCAAATGGTGTCATTTTTTTCCAGCAAATGCACACGGATTCATGGCAATCAGTAGATTCTTCATTCAGATGAGTTATTTTGCATCGAATTAAAATTCCACCATCTGCTGTTTGAAGATTTGAAAACAAGTCCCCAAAGCGTTCGCTAAGTCTCTGGATTTCGAACTCAGTGAAAATACTACTGGACTCTTGCCTCCATGAAATACGTGGCACGCCGGCAATTATTCAGAAATAACTGGATTAAAGAGTTCCATCTTTGATTCATTCTTATACTGTATCTCCATTCCTTCAGATCCAAACACTGCTGAAAATGGGAACGACACGACATATTCAACTCAGAAACCGACAGAAACTTCTTCATCAAACAGAGCAGTGACGGCAGAAACAGGTAACAGCCAGAGCTGAATCGCTGAAAAGTAATCTTTTCACAAAAGCAATTAATACAAGAAGAGTTATGTGCCAGGTGGTTTTAGCGGATGGGAGAGTGACGTATTGACCAAGAAAAGAGGTACGCATTGACCAGGTTAGTCGTGTTCAGCTGTGTAATTGGAAACAATGAATGAGGGGAGTGAGATTAAGTGACTGGGGATCGTGAACTTGAGTAAATGATGGTGGTGAAATGTATTGACTGAGAGCAGTGGAAAATTGTGACAGAGGCAGCTGTCGTGTCATTTGAAGTGGACAGTGGGATGTATTGACTGAGGTAAATCGGATTAGTGGCTCATCTGTGTCGAATATCATATCAGAAATAGGGTTTTACGATGTTATTGAGCATAATGCCATTTAGAGATTGAGGGAAGCGATATGCAGTGACCGAATGAATTGCGTGTTCATGAGTGATGATAGTGTGATTGAATAACTGTAGTAAACGGAAGGTGATGCATCAAGCGAATCGATTAAATGACTGCAGTGAATCTGTTGGTGCCGAGAGGAATGGAATTTCGTGAGTTAATGCAGTGGGATATAATAACTAAGCAGACTTAGATACTGTGACTGAGACATGTGGACCTTGTGACCGAGAAAAGTGTGATAGAGTGACTGAGTGAAGTGGGATGTCAAGAACTATGCTATAGATCTGATTGCACTTGCAGTTCAGAGCAGATGAGGATTTCTTCCCTGAAAGAGATTAATTAGCCAGTGGCGTCATTTTTCCAGCAAATGAAAATGGTTTCATGGCCATCAATAGATTCTTCATGCCAAATATGTTATTTTGCATCGAATTAAAATTGCACCATCTGCAGTTTGAAGATTTGAAACCAGGTATACAGAATATCTGAACTAATAATAGTGAAAATACTGCTGGGGTCTTGCCTCCATGAAATACATGGCACGCTGGGAATTATTGACAAATATCTGAATTAAAGAGTTCCATCTTTGATTCATTTTGAAACTGTATCTCCATTCCTTCAGATCCAAACACTGCTGAAAATGGGAACGACACGACATATTCAACTCAGAAACCAACAGAAAGTGCTTCATCAAACAGAGCAGTTTCGGCAGAAACAGGTAACAGCCAGAGCTGAATCGCTGAAAAGTATTTTTTCCACAATAGCAATGACTAAAAGCAGCATAATGTGCAAGAGCGCAGGTGGTTTAGGTAGGACAGAAGTGGTGGAAAGAAGGGAGCAGGGTCTGCATTTTTGTATAAAGGGTGTATCAAGGCAGTAATCAGAGATGAAATAACTGAAGGATCACACAGTGAGGCTTTGTGGGTGGAGTAGAGAAATAAGAAGGGGGTGGTGACATTACTGGGGTTGTATTTTAATCCCCCAAGTAGTCAATGGGAATTAGAGGAACAAATATGCCGGGATATTGAAGATTCCTGCAGGAGCAATTGCATTGTTATAGTAGGACATTTCGATTTTTCTGACATAGACTGGGAATCCCATAGTGTTTAGTGATAGATGGGGTGGAATTTGAAAAGTGCATTCAGAAAACATTTCCAAATCTGTATACAGAGGTCCGACTCGGGCAGGGACAAATCTTGACCGAATCTTGGGAAATAAGGCAGGACAGCATAACTATAGTGACAGAGGTGGAACCCTTTGGAACCATTAACCCTCGTTCTATTCACCTTAAAACTGTTTATTAAGAAGGACGAAACACGTCCACAGAAACATGTTCTAGATTGTGGCAAGGCGAATTTTGATGGAATTACACATGGTTTGCATGAGTTGATTCGAGTAGTTTGTTTCAGGCAAAGGCAAGTGGAAGGCCTTTAAAGTGGGATAGTTAGAGTACAAGATCTATATGTTTCTTTGAAGGTGAAGGGCAAGATTTGCAGGAATAAGGAACCCTGGAAGCCAAGGTATATTGAGGCTTTGAACAGAAAAAAAAGGAGGCATGGCTCAGTTGCATGCAGCTGGAATCAAGGGAATTCCTAGAAGGATATAGGAGAAACAGAATTTTACTGAGGAGAGGAATCATGACGGGAAACTGGGCTCGAAATAGCCGTGGGTGAGTCGGTTATGGAGAATCCAAAGACGTTCCTTAAGTGTATTAAAGGAAATGCAATAACGAGAGAGAGAATAGGACACCTCGAGGAGTATAGTGAACATGTAGATTTGGAAGTGTCAGAGATGGGCGACGTCCTCTACGAATATATCTTCTTTCTGTTTACTGTGGAGAAAGAGTTTGGAACTGGGCGAAATTAGTGGTCATATCTTGGGGACATTCCTTCCCAGCACAGAGGTGATATTGAACTTACTATAATGTGTGAAGGCGGATCAAACTTCTGGTCCCGACAAAATACATGCAAGAAGCATTCAAGATTCCAAAGAACAAATTTCGGGGGACCCCCAGCTGGCAGTCCCAGTCTATGTCAGTCATGGGTGAGGTCTCAGATGACTCGAGGGTAACGAATGTCGTACTCTGCTTCAACAAGGACTGCAAATAAACATCTGGGAACTATAGACCAACAATCCTAACATCTGAGAAAATTCTGGGAGGAAATGTATACATGAGTTAGGAAAAGCAGGGTTTGATTAGGAGTGGTCAGCATTGTTTTGTATGTGGGAGACCATGCCTCACAAATTTGTTAGAGTTCTTTGATAAATTAACCAGGAAGGTTGTCGATGACAAGGCGCATAAACTTGTCTATATTGATTTCAGTCAGGTCTTTCATAATGTCCCACGTGGTAGACTGCTCTGGAAAGTTAGATTGCATGGAACCTAGAAGAAGATGGCAATTTGATGCCTTGATGATAGAAAGCAGACCTTAATAGTGGAAGGATGCTCTTCGGACTGGAGGCCTTTGAATCGTGGAAGGCCTCAGGGGTCGGAGCTGTGACCATTCCTGATTGTTATCTATATTAATGATTTGGACGAGAATGTACAAATCGTGATTAGTAAGTTTCCAGATGACACTAAAACAGACAGTGAGGATGTTTGGCAGCAGAACGCGAAACATCTGCGACGGTAGGCTCAGAAATGGAAAATGGAGTTAAATATAGAGAAGTGTGTGGTGTTGCATTTTGGAAAATCAAATCAATGTTGGATTTTCGTGGTGAATGGTAGGCCCTTAAGGAATACAGTGAAACGGAGGGATCTTGAGGTTCAAGTGCACGATTCTCTGAATGTGTAGTCACAGGTAGACAGGGCGTTGAACAATACTTTGGGCACATTGGTGTTCATCAGTCAGTGTATTGAGTATAGACGTTGGAAGCTATGTTGCAGTTGCACAGGACGTTTTCGAGGCTGTACCTTTGGGATTGTGTTCAGTACTGAGCGAAAGTCCACTGTGAGATTCTATTCCAAATCTGCTGCATCTTGTGCACCAGGTTGGGACATCTCTCTGACTTACATCTCTCTGATAATGCCTCAAATTTCCTTGATACATTCCCTTTCAGTCGAAGTGCACGTTAATTCTGCGATTGACACTGCTATGAAGGTCAAAGCATTCACACTTTTCGTTAGATTCAAAAGTTGATGCAGGATTAAATTCAGGGCACTGAGTGTAAGATGCACACCCGAAAGGGAGGGTGATTTTTTTGAATGAAAGTTTGAGGTAAAGTTACTTTGAAAGGTACAATGAATTCACTGAAATGAATATATGGCATCGACTGCTGAGAATATGCTCTATTAATATGTTCTATTAATGAATAATAATTCTATTATTGGGAATAGAATTTCTTTTTGGTGTGACTTGTGCAGTTTGACTGTTTGAAGTGGAAAGCCATTATAGATGCCGCTAATTAAATTGACTTGAACAGAATCCTATTCCTTTGATGTTCTTATCATGCTGTATGAAAGGGTAATGCTTGCATTTTGTTAGCCTGGGATCTATTGACAGGGAAAATACCAATTGTTCAGGATTGGTCTTTATATTGGGACAGACAGCTGTGATGTCTTGACCGCTAATTTGTTGTGTTCCTCTCTCATGTGACTCCGAGATGTTTCAGCATTTCTTTCTTGCAGTGACAAGACTTTCATCAGCTCTGGAAACTGTAGGTATAAAAATCTCCAAAGTCCACTGAAAAATCGTCTTCCAAATCCATTCCATATCTGTAACATATAGTCCACCATTCTGATCACATCTCTCCGATTACACAGCATGCAGTGACCAAGTTAGTGGTGTTCAGTAGTCTGGTGTTGTGACTGAGCATAGTTGGAAACAATGATTCATGGGAGGGTGATTGAGTGACTGAGGAGAGAGAGGTGGATTAACTGATGCTGCTGAAATGTAGTGATGGAGAGCAGTGGAATATTGTGACTGTGGAAGCTGTCGTGTCCTTTGAGGAGGAGAGTGGGAGTGAAATTAGTTTTACCATGTGTTTGAGGGTAGTGCCATTTAGACATTGCGGGAAGCGTTATGCAGTGACTGAGCGATGTGACTGAGGGAATTGCGTGTTTGTGAGTGATGGTAGTGTGATTGAGTAACTGAGGCGAGTAGAAGGTGGTGTATCAATTGAATGGATCAAAAGATTTCGGCGAATCTGTCGGTACAGAGGGGGAATAGAATTTCGTGAGCTAATGCAGTGGGATGTCACGACTAAGCAGACTGCGATTCAGTGACTGTCATGTGTGGGACGTTGTGACTGAGGTAAGTGTGATAGAGTGACTGAGCGAAGTGGGATGTCAGTAACGTTCCTGTAGATCTGATCTCACTTGTAGGCGAGAGCAGATGAGGGTTTATTCCCAGAAGAGATTAATTAGCTGGTAGTGTAATCCTTTTTCCAGCAAATGAATATGGTTTCATGGTTATCAGTTGATTCTTCATTACAGATATATGATTTTTCATCGATTCCAACATCTGCAGTGTGAATATTGAAAACAGGTCTCCAAAGCATTCGCAGATTCGCTGGATTAATAACTCAGTGAAAATGCTATTGTATCCTTGCCTCCATGAAATAGATTGCACCGCTGGGAATCATTACAAAATTTCTGAATTAAAGAGATCCATCTTTGAATCATTCTTAAACTGTATCTCCATTCCTTCAGATCCAAACACTGCTGAACATGGGGACGACACGACATATTCAACTCAGAAGCCGATGGAAAGTTTATCATCAAGCAGAGCAGTGACAGCAGAAACAGGTAACAGCCAGAGCTGAATCGCTGTGAAGTATTCTTTACGCAATAGCGATTAATACAAGCAGCGTATTGTGACAGGGTACAGGTGGTTTGGGCGGAACAGAAGTGGTGGAAAGAAGGGAATGGGATTTGCATTTTTGTTAAGGCAAGTATCACAGCAGTAATCAGAGATGTGACAACTGAAGGATCACCCAGTGAGGCTTTGTGGGTGAAGCTAAGAAGTAAGAAGGAGATAGTGACATTACTGGAGTTGAAATGTGTGCCCCCAAGTAGCCAACGGGCAAGAGAGGAACAAATATGCACTGGGGAGACTTGCAGGAGCAATTGGATTGTTATAGTAGGAGATTTTAAGTTTTACGACATAGACTTGGACTGCCATAGCGTTTAGTGGTTAGATGAGGCGGAATATGTTCAGTGCTGCATCAGGTGGAGAAACTGTATGAGTTATATCTTTCAGATAATGGCTCAAATTTCCTTGATATATTCCCTCTCAGCCGAAAGTACACATTAACTCTCCAGTTGACACTCTCATGAAGTTAAAAGCAATCTCACCTTCAGTTAGATCCACAAATAGCTGCAGGATTGAATTCAGGGCACTGACTGTGAGATGCACGCCCGAAAGGGAGTGTGATTTTTTTTTTGAATGAATGATTGAGGTAAAGTTACTAGAAAGTGTGCAATGAAGTCACTGAAATGAATATGTTGCCGAACTGCCGGAAATATGATCCAATGACTATTGCGAGTAGGATTTCATTTTGGTGTGACTTGTGAAATTTGTCTCTTTGGAGTGGGCTGCAATTGCAGATGTCGTGAATTAGAGTGCCTTAAAGCAGAATCCTATTCTTTTTGATGTTCTTATAATGCAGTAAGGACTGGTCGATGCTTGTATTTTGTTAGCCTAACTGTGAAATATTGACAGGAAAAAGATAAATCTTTCAAGACTGGCCTTTATATTGAGATGGACAGATGTGACATCTTGAGTACTAAATTATTCTGTTCCTTTTCCATGCGACTCCTAGATATATTTGCACTTCTTTCTTGCAATGAGGAGACTTCCAACAACTCTGGGACCTGAAGGTATAAAAACACCAAATTCACTGAGAAATCGTCTTCCAAATTCATTCCATCTTTTGTAACACATAATCCACCACTCTGATCACCATCTCTCAGATTACACGTCAAAATTAATTGCTAAATTCCCTCTTAGTCGGAATTACGCTTTCCATCTCTGATTGATTCTCTCATGATGTTAAAAATGCAAACACTACTTCAGATACATTCCACAAATATCTGAAATATTATGTCGAAAGACTGTCTCTCTTCCTCACTAGCATTTCAGTTCAGAGTAAGTGCAGGGTATTGCGACTTTTTTCAATGACTTCTGTGGATTGACGTTTCTGGGAGATGCGTAATTAAGGCTTCACGGGAAATGCAATGAAAGGATTCACTGGAATCATCGGCTATGAATATTGCATGTTGATCACTGTGACTTGTCCGCATTGATTGTTTGAAATAGAAGTTAATGGCACATGTCTAAAGCTATAAGCCTTGGGATTTGAACGTATTATTTTATATATTGTCATCGTGCAGATAGGACTGGGTGGTGCTGGCATTCTGTTATTCTAATTTTGATGAAGTGCCTGGGATTAGGACAGGTATCCAGGACTCTTCTCTATATTCAGACTGATGTTGTCAGGCTTGGAGGATTTGATCTATAGGGAGAGGCTGAACAGGCTGGGGCTGTCCAGAACTAGAGAGCATAGGCTTAGAGTGAAAGGAAAACTTAGAAAAGAGACCTACGGGGTAACTTTTTCTGCAGAGGTTGGTGCATGAATGGAATGAGCTGCCAGAGGATGTGGTGGGGGCTGGTACAATTGTAACATTTAAGAGGCATTTGGATGGGTATATGAAATAGGAAGGGTTTGGAGGGATATGGGCCATGTGCTGGCAGGTGGGACTAGATTGGGTTTGAATATCTGGTCGGCATGGACGGGTTGGACCGAAGGGTCTGTTTCCAAGCTGTACATATCGATGACTCTATGATAGTATATATGATATCATGCCTGACATTATGTGGTGCTCCTCTTTTCTGTAACTCCCAGAGATTCTTGCATTCTTTTATTGTAGTTCCAAATTTCCAACAAGTCATGGAACTGCAGGTAAAACATTTCCATCATCCTCTGAAAGATAGTTATCCAAACCGTTGCATCTTCTGCACCAGGATGTACTCACATTCGGATTATAACCCAAATTTGATTTTTAAATCCTCTCTTAGTCGGATTGGATTTTTTCCAATGGGTATTTTTGAGACATTGAAAGCAATATCACCAATAGGTCAGACAGTTGGCTGTAGGTTGTGCCAAGAACTCTGTCTGTCCTTCAGTAAGTTGGTATGCAGTGTGGAAAAGGTGTTATGTACTCTGACACAATTTATGAGAACAAGGGCTCTGAATTGTGAACCACGGCACATACCACTCAGAAGAACAGCTCAGACTGAGAGTTCATGAACTGCAAACATGTGACTTCTGTGAAGGAAGTGAAACAGATTGACTGAGGGGAGAGTGACGTATTAACTAAGAAGAAAAGTGTGCAGTGACTAAGGGTGTGGTGTTCAGTAATGGGAATGAGCGTTGTTGGAAACAATGAATGAGGGGAGGGTGTTTGAATGACTGAGGCGAGAGAGATGGATTAACTGATGGTGGTGAAATGTAGTGACTGAGAGCAATGAAATATTGTGACAGAGGAAGCAGTTATGTCATTTGAGGTGGATATTGGAATGGAATGACTGAGGTGTGTAGGATTAGTGGCTCCTGTTTGTAAGATGTCATGTCTGAAATTAGTTTTGTGACGTGATTGAGGGTCATGCCATTTAGAAATTGAGGGAAGTGATTGCAGTGACTGAGGGATGAAGGATGCAGTGACAGAGTGAATTGCGTGTTCATGAATGATGGTAGTGCGATTGAATAACTGAGATAAACGGAAGATGTATGAAGCAAATTGATTAAATGACTGTGGTGAATCGGTAGGTACTGAGGGGAATGCAATTCGTGAGTTATGGCAGTGTGATGTACTAACTGAGCAGACTGCGATACAGTGTCTGAGACGTGTGGGACATTTTTACTGAGATGTGTAATAGAGTGACTGAGCGAAGTGGGATATAGTGACGGACGTGAATGGGAATTGGTAGCTGGGTCAATGTGATTTAGTGACTGAGGCGGTATGGATGTAGAGAATGAGATGTGTAAAACGTAGGGCTGAGGTGCAGTGGATCGGAGTGACTCAGTGTGAATTGGGACATTGTGCCTGAAGCATGCAGTGGCTGCAGGCCGTGGGAACATATTAAATGACATCCTCATGATGCTTTGACTGAGTGAAGGTGATGGATACGGTGAGCCTTATAGTTTCTTGGGAAACTGTGATCCTGTTCTTTCGGAAGGCCATATTTGTAATTAATGCAGCGTGAGTTTTTCACTTTGTCAATCTTGTCTGTGACATAGTGACTGTGATCAGGCCGAGAATTCACAATTGTTCATGTTGAGAACGCCCTTCGTGATTTCCCACACTCCTTTATGTTGTGTTTCTCCTTGGTATTGCTTCTAGCCATGTGTTTTCGCTCCTTCATTGCACTTTCAAATGTTTCAACAACTCGGGGATCTAAAGGTCTAAAAATTCCAAAGACCACTCAGAAATTTTCTTTCAAATCTTCTTTTTCAACAGATATTACGACTCCGTTGTTATCTCTCAGATTATTCCCCAACATTGATTCTTAAGAAAAGAAAGAGAAGTACGGCACAGGAACAGGCCCTTCAACCTTCCAATCCTTTGCCAATCATCATGCCCTCTCAGAAGCAAAAAAACAAATCGTCATCCCTTATTTGGTCCGTATTTCTGTATTTCCCTCCAGTTCTGATAACCATCCAAATGCCTCTGAAATGTCGCCCATGTGACTGCTTCTGTAATCTTCTCTGGCAATGCATACCCATCTCCAACTCCTCTCTGCAACAAAAACTCCTTCGTACATCTCACCATCTCATATTGAGTCTGTGACCCCCTTGTAATTGAAACAAAGAACAAAGATAATTTACAGCCCAGGAACAGGCCCTTCGGCCCTCCAAGCCTGAGCCGATCCAAATGTACGTCTAAACCTGTCGGTCAATTCCTAAGCATCTGTATCCCTCTGCTCCCCACCTACACATGCATCTGTCCAGATGCATCTTAAATGCATCTACCGTGCCTGCCTCTACCACCTCTGCTGGCAACGCTTTCCAGACTGTGTGAAGGACATGCCACGTGTATCCCCCTTAAACTTTCCACCTCACACCTTGAAAGCGTGACCTCTCGTTATGGAATCCTTCACCCTGGGAAACAGCTTGTCTCTATCCACCCAGTCGATACCCTTCATGATTTTATAAACCTCAATCAGGTCCTGCATACACTCCTTTTATCTCATGAAAATAAACCTAATCTACTCAACCTCTCTTCATAGCTAGCTCCTTCCATACCAGCAACATCCTCGTAAACCTTCACTGCACCCTCTCCAAAGCGTCCACATCCTTTTGGTAATGTGGCGACCAGAACTGTAACACTGTATTCCACATGCTGTACAATTTTAACATGACTTGCGAGCTCTTATACTCAGCACCCCGTCCAATGAAGGAAAGCATACTATATGCCATCTTAACCACTCTATCCACCCGTGCAGCAACATTCATGGTACTATGAACCTGCACTCCCAGATCTCCCTGCCCAACAACTTTTCCCAATGCTCTTCAATTCATCATATTATTCGCTCTAGAATTAGTCTTGCTTCAATGCACCACCTCACATTTGTCTGGACTGAAATTCATCTGCCATTTTTCTGATCAACTCGCCAGTCGATCTATATCCTCCTGTATTTTTTCACTGTCCCTTATGCTTTCTGCTACTCTATCAGTCTTCGCGTCATCTGCAAACTTGCTGATCATACCAACAGTGCCCTCTTCCGGATAATCTATATATATAACGAAAAACAGTGGCTCCAACACTGACCCCTGCGGAACCACACTGAACACCTTTCTCCATTTTGAGAAACGCCCTCTAGCTAATACACTTTGTCTCCTGTTGCTCGATCAGTTTTTTTATCCTCCAAGCTGGAACACCCTGCACACCATGTGACTTCACTTTCTCCATTAGTCTACCATTGGGAAACCTTATCAACACCTTACTAAAATCCATGTATATGACATCAAAAGCCCTTCCTTCATCTATCAATTTGTTCACTTCCTCGAAGAACTCTATTAAGTTGGTAAGGCACAACCTCCCCCGCACAAAACCGTGTTGCCTATCACTGATAAGCCCGTTCTTTTCTAAATATAAACAGATCCAATCCCTCAGTACTATCTCCAGCAACGCTCCCACCACCAAAATCAGGCTCACTGGTCTATAGTTATATACTCCCACTACCCTTCTTGTACAGGGGGATAACCTTCCACTCCTCAGGCACCTCACCTGCATTTAAGGATGCCACAAATATATCTGTCATGGCTCCAGTTATTTCCTCTCTCCCCTCCCTCAGCAACCTTGGATAGATGCCATCCGGTTCTGGGGATTTGTCCACCTTAATAACCTCTAGCCTACCCAACATCTCTTTCCTACTTATGTCAACGTGATCCAGGCTAATCAAACTTCTATCTCTAGTCTCAAGATTCATATTCCTCTCCTCAGTGACCACTGATGCAAATAATCATTCAGATTCTCACCCATTCTGTCAGGTTCGACACACAGCCTTTCTTAATTATTCTTTAGTGGACCAATCCTTTCTCTAGTAACCCACTTGCGTCTTATATAAGAATAAAATGCTTGAGATTCTCCTTAATTCTGTATTTCATGACTGCTTTTAGTCCACTTAATTGCTCGTTTAAGACTAGTCTTATTCTTCCTATATTCCTCCAGCGCCTATTCTGTTCTGAGCTGCCCAGATGTTATGGACGCTTCCCTTTGCCTTTCAGCTAGTCGTACAATTTTTCCTGTCATCTACAGTTCACGAATGTTGCCCTTCTTACCCTTCAATGCGATATGCCTATCTGACACTATCTTTAACCTATCTTTGAAAGCCTACCACATATCAAATGTGGACCTCCCTTCAAATTGGAGCACCTGGAGGAAACCAACGCAGACAGGGGGAGAATGTCAGTCAGTCGCCTCAGGCAGGAATTGAACCTGGGTCTCTGGCGCTGTGAGGCAGCAATGCTAACGACTGTGCCACCATGCCACCCTGATGAAGGGCTTATGCCCGAAACGTCGAATTTCCTGTTCCCTGGATGCTGCCTGACCTGCTGCACTTTTCCAGCAACACATTTTCAGTTCTTCCCTTCAAATAGCTGTGTTCAAACCACATTTCAGAGCTCCAGCCTAATTTTGATATAATTGGCCTTGGCCCAGTTTAGTACTCTTCCTTTAAGACCACTGTCATCTTTATCTACGAGTATTCTAAAATTTACAGAATTATGGTCACTGTTCCCAAAGTAATCCCCCACTGAAACGTCTACCACCTGTCCTGGCTCGTTCCGCAGTACCAGATCAAATATGGCCCCTTCCTTCATTGGACTGTTGATATACTGCTCTAGAAAGCTCAGCTACACACTTTGTACAACTTCTACCCCACCCAGACCACTGACGCTAAGTGTTTCCCAGTCAATGTTCAGAAAATTAAAATCTTCCATCACCACTAAACTAATGCCTCTACATCTTCCCATAATCTGTTTATTATTTGTTCTTCTACCTCACGCTCACTGTTGGGAGGCCTGTAATACAGCCCCAACAATGTAACTGCACCCTTCTTATTTCTCAGTTCCACCCATAATGCCTCACTGCCTACTATCTCCATAGTGTCCTCCTTTAGCACAGCCGTGAGATGATCCCTGACGAGCAATGAAACTCCACCACCCCTCTTTTATTTCCCCCCTCTCCTTTATGAAGCGTCTATAACCTGGAACATTCAGTTGCTAATCATCATGCCCTTCCTTCAACCAAGTCTCTGTGATTGCAATAACATCATACTCCCAGGCACCAATCCAAGCCCTAAGTTCATCTGCCTTATACGCTATACTCCTTGCATGAAAGTAGATGCATTTCAGGCCACAAGTTCTTTTGACTTTATCCATTCCCTGCCTACTCTTCCCTTTATTAATGCTATCTTCATGATTCTTACAGTCTCGAGTTGCCACCTCGTTACCTACTTGTTTTCTCTTCTGGTTCCCAGTCCCCTGGCACATTAGTTTAAACCCTCCCAACAGCAGTATCAAAAACTCCCCCAAGAACCAGGTTCCGGCCTGGTTCAGATGTCCGTCCATTTTATAATAGTCCTGCCTTCCCCAGAAGCGGTCCCAGTGTCCAACAAATCTGAAGCCCTTCAAAGTGGAGGAAAAAAATCCCTGACTAGTAAATACTCTAGGAATCGAAATTACCTGTTCTTAGTACTGTAAAGTACTGTATAGCAGTCTATCTCGGTTAATCACCAGAATTCCATTTAAACTTTTCCTCTGATTTAAGTTTTCATGTGATTAATAGATGAGAAGTGTCACAAGAAATCCTCAAAAATTGTGTGATTGAGACTATGACACAGTGCAGATTTCACTAAGAGTTCAAAGAGGGTTAGACACTAACAACATGTACTTGATCTGATTTTGTGATTCGTATATCATAGGAACAGACCAGTCAGTTGAAATTTAAAACCTGCATGTGCTTCCTGTTATTCTCCTTCTTCTAGCCCTGACCTTCTCCTCTTTCTCACTCAGGTCCTTAATCAGATTATGCATTGTACCAATTATTTCAGATAATTCATAGCTTTAAAGGAGCTTCCAGGCTCTGTGTAATGTTTTTATTTTATATTTGTAGTCAAAATTATATCGATCACGTCAATCTACATTCTCTCCTCTCTCTCGCCTCTTCTTCACCCACTCCATACTGTTAAAGTCCTACCTTTGCTCCATCACACTGACACCTGTTCCTGATTACATGATCATCTAACGACCTGTTGAATGCTTCAACTGAGCCGAAAGTCTTCATTCTTCTCGAATGTTCATCCCAAGTCCTAACACTTCTGATTTTTTTGCAACTTTTGGAACCATGTTTAAAACAGTGTCCGCTGGTTTTACAGCCAGTTATCACAAGTAAGAGATTCACTGCATCTACTTCAAACAAACTGCGATTGTAAAAATCTTTACTCACCCTCTTCTGCAGCTTGTCTTTATCAATGAAGTATATGGAAGGCTCCAGTTTGACAGTCGCTGACAGTTGTTTGATTTGAAGTCACAGCCACAGAGATTTAATCGGGTCATTTGATCTTTTTGACTCGTGTCATAACCATCTCGTTTGGTATGGTGTTGATCTCGTTCCTGTATGCATTTAGGAAACATGATAAACATAACCTCTGTGTAAAGCTCTAACCCTGTGTTCCAGCATATCTAATTCTCCGACACCCCGGTCCAACATGTTATTTTCTTACTCTGTCAGTATTTCTATTCTCGGTCCATATTCAAATCTTTACACCCACCATAATCTCGACAGCTCTCTTTACATCTCTGTATCACTAGTTATTTCCTCAATCCACGTCTCACGTTTTTGTCTTTCATTCCAGAATCAACAAGCCCTGCAACAGAACCACCTACTGAGTGCAAACGAGCAGATGATGAACATTTAACACCAGGTATCCAAAAGCTGCTGAGAGGAGAAATTCAACTTAATTGTTTCAGGCATTAACCTTAGAAATACTCCGTCTCTCACATAATCATTGGTGGTTCGTAATTGAAACTCTCCATGAGCCTGCTATACACATGTCCACTCCAAGGAGGTACTCTTAAGTCTCACAATATAAGACGTAGTTGAAGAATTTCTGAAGCACGGGATTAGCATTTCGTCCTCAATTGTCAGCACAATTTCTTTGAAAAAACAAATCAATCAAGATTCCTTGTAAATGATCTACCCCCCCCCCCCCCCCACGCCAGCAGTAACCAGCAGTGCAAGAAAGTTGCTCTTGAATCGCTACATTATCCAATGCCGTCGCTCCCCAACCTATCCTCTTGATTTGCTTTCCGTTCTTTTCCAGTAACTCCACGTTTTCAGTTTGAGACTGTTGTTGCATGAGATGGAAAAGTGCTCCTGTCCATTCCCCGGATCAATACTGTCCACGTCCATAATGATTTTGAAAGTGTCTTGATCTTCACCTGTCCAAAAAGAACAGTCCTAAATTAACAAAGTTATCTATGTTATTGAAGTGCAGTGGCAGCAGATCCATTCTTGCAAATCTTTCCCTGTTCCTGTCTAATGTCACGGTCTTACTCTGAATGTCCGTCACCCATAATTGGATGTAATCATCCACTGAAAGCTGAAAGCATGTCTTACACAGTTTCATGGAGAAAGTGAGGATTGCAGATGCTGGAGATCAGAACTGAAAATGTGTTGCTGGAAAAGCGCAGCAAGTCATGCAACATCCAAAGAGCATGAGAATCGATGTTTCGGGCATAAGCCCTACTTCAGGAATGATTCTTGAAGAAGGGCTCATGCCAGAAACGTCGCTTCTCCTGCTCTTTGGCTGCTGTCTGACGTGCTGCGCTTTCCAGCAACACATTTTCAGCTTACACAGCTTCATCACAACATCTTTGATCTTCGCTCTATGCGACCATTAATGAAGTCAAGATAGAATCATAGAACCCTTACAGTGCAGAAACAGGCCAGTTGGCACACCAATTCCACATCAACCCTCTGATGAGTATCACAACCATAATCTATTATTCACATTTCCCCTGAATAATGCACCAACCTACACATTCTTCAACAAAATGGGTAATTACCAAGGCCAGTTCACTTAACCGGCACATCTTTGGACTGTGAGAGGAAAAGTGACATATATAGAGGAAACCCACACAGACAGGGTGTGATTATTCCAAATCACACACAGACAGTCGCCTGAAGCTGGAATTGAACCTGGCAGGCTGGCATTATACAGGTGCAGTGCTAACCACTGAACCATTGTGCCATGGAATTAAGCACCTATGCCAACCAAAGTGTGAGAATCACTCCTAGCATACTTCTGATACTTTTAAAAAATGTTTGTGGAGCCTTACGTTGAGAATATTTCTCAGCTATTAATCATATTCGGGGCTTTGATGTGTTGAAGCTGAGTCCATATCCTCTCAACATTTTAGTGAGACTGGACTTGTCAGAGGAAGATTGTGAACATATCAATGGCCATGCTCAAGTGATGTACGTTGGCAGGAACAAGCTGGACACTTCTGACTATCTTGAAAAGGTAAGAGGTTTGTTCTGCAGTTATACTCAGTTACTTCAACCCCTGATTAAATGATCATAGTCAGCATTAACTGATTATCCGTAGTTGTAAATTTTAGCATATCATGGGCTGCATCATCAACATATCCCATGATGGTTATGGTAAACTGGCACTGACGAGTCTTCACTTTCTGATTCAGTGATGAACGGTCATTGATGGATTGGGAGACAGTTCCTCATAACGTAACATCCATATGACGGGATTCGTCAGTCATTGATGGGACAGGAGTTCTCATTCTTATAGACAAAATTGATATCAATGGTGAAAGGGGTTTGGTGATGTCTCCTGAGTTCATTCTGTCAGTTGCAGTATAACTGCAATTCCTCATTTTCATACCCGATTCCTCACCGAAAAATTGCATCTCTCCCCAGGTACAGATGATGCTGAAAGATCATCTCCCATGCAAGAATCTGCTGCCAAACTCGAAAAACACGGGAAAAAAGCACTAATGACCACTAAAGTGAAGAATATTCAGTGGTTGCGTAACAACTGAGAACTGGATCAATGAGTAGGATGTAGTCGGGGTAGGGCATTGGTGGACTGGAATTGTTGGGTGAAGGTGTTTGTGATATTGTGTGGCGTGTGTGTGATTGCGTTGGTGATGGGGTTTTTATGTACTGTGAAATGTGCATTATTGTGTCCGTGAAGACACTTTTCATACACTGTGCAGGGTGGAGTATTGTGTTTGTAAACATGCTTTTAATATTGTGAGAGGTATGGCTTATTGTGTTGGTGAAGGGATATATGATATGGTGTTGGGTGTGCATCTTTCGTGTTTGTTGGAGTATTTCGCATGTTAGACTTGTACAGGGGAAGAAGTGTGAACAGTGTGAGAACTCGGGACCTGCAGAGAAAAACAAAGTCAATCTCGATTCTTTTCTTTTACTTTACAGACAACAGGGCAATCGCAAGGGGACCCTTCCAATAAAAAAATGGTGAATTCTTAATTTATGCTGCCTTTGGATAATACACAGAAATAGACACATGTCATTCCTCTCAAAAGACTGTAGAAACAATTTGAAGAGTGGGGTTAATGGTAGATTATTTTTAAAAGGAACAGTTGTGATTGCACTTAATGCCGTTCTCCAGAGGACGATTTTCTTGTCCCTTCTTCTAACTCGAACAGGAAGAAACTTTATTTCATTAACAGGTTTGAAGGTGTGAATTTAATTCAAGCATTCCGAGAGTTGTTGTTCTGTATGGGCTCACTGAGACTATTAGTAAGGGAGGCTGCAAAGGAGCAAAATTGACATGTCTGCATTAGCACGTTGCCAGTATATTGGAGGAAGTTCAGTCGGGACAAGGGCTTGCCTCATGAAGAATGCAGCATGGCAGTACACAGCTGGAAGGAACAGCTCTGAGTGGAGGCTGCATAAGCCCGTGTTGCTTACTGTGAGCAACCAGGTCGAGCAATATGTATAATTGAGAGAGGCATGGTCGTGGTGATGAGGAAACAGGTGTCTCCCTTCGACTAAGGGATACCAAAAAATGGGCACATTGTTTAACCATGAAATACAGGATGGTCACAGGGGAATTGTCAAGGCTATTGGCCGAGTGTGCAAATGGGACCCCTTTTGATATGGTATAGCTAAGTTAGCAGAGATTCGATGGATCAAAGTGCCTCTTCCGCATTGTGTTATTCTAAGATTCTATGAAAGAGGTTGGGAGACATGGGACTTTGCACGAGTAAGGACTCATATAAGATCACCAGAGATTGCAACATATTTGAAGAATGTCTGGTCGCAGCCGTAACGTAAATGATATTTGAATAGAAAATAAAACAGATTTGAGAGTGACTTAAAAATCAATATGTTTATAACAGAGAAACGAACATCAACACTTGGGATCATAGACATTAAAATATTATCACAAAAATGTTGCACACAACAGTCACTTGCGAATTTCTCTTCCATTCATTTCAATGTTTCATTTGTTAAAAGCTGGTCTCTGGAAATATAAGGAAACTTATCAAAAAAAACTATTTTATTAAACTTTGCTGAGACAATACACGGCAAAAAAGTCTGACAAGTCATTCAGAGGAGCAAGCATAATTAATCAGATATTGTATCGATTTCTAAAATTCTTTCCTCAGCATTATCCTTACCAAAACTGTTCATCCATTTGACAACTTCCTGCTGTACATTTGAAGATGTCACCGGGATTTGATAAATTAGCTAAATATCTGGAACATTACTCTGCAAATTAAATGAACACTGATCGAAACATATTGAAGCATCAATTCAAATTTCATAGTTTTAAGAATTTTGGTTTGTTTGTGTATTTCGTTAAGTTTGCTTAATAAATGAATGAAGTCTCAACTTCACTTCCGCAACTCACTGTGTTTTGGAACTGCATTACTTGGATCTCGTGTATATTGATTTTGGTCATGCATTTCATAAGTTTTCCCATGGCAGGCTCATTCAGGAAGAGTGAAGAAGAGATGCAGGGAAGCCTGTCTGTGTGGATGCTGAATTCACTGGCCCATAGAACACAAATGGTGGTGGTAGACAGGAAATATTCAGGCTGGAGGTCAGTAATCGGTGGTGTCATACAGGGATCGGTTCTGGGACCTCTGCTTTGGATGATGTTTTAGAAATGACTTGGACGAGGAGGTGGAAGGTTGGGTGAGTTTGTCCATGACACGAATGTTGGTGAATTTGTGACCAGTGTGGAGGGCTGTTGTAGGTTGCTACGGGACATTGACATGATGCAGAAATGGTTGATAAATGGCAGATGGAGTTTGAACTAGAAAAGTATGAAGTCCTTCACTTTGGAAGGTTGAATGTGAATGCAGAATATAGGGTTAAAGGAGGATGCTTCGCAGTGTGGAGGAACAGAGGGATCTGGGGATCCATGTGCATAGGTCCTCAAAGTTGCCACCCAAGATGTTAGAGTTCGTAAGAAGGCATATGGCATGCTTGCTTTCATTTGCAGGGAGATTGTCTTTAAGAGCTGCGTAGCCCTGGGGAGATTTACCAAGAAGCTGTCTGCCTGGAGCGGATGTCTTATGAAGGAAGGTTGATGGCTTTTCTCACTGGAGTGAAGACTGATGAGAGGTGACTTGATCGAGTTGGACAAGATGTTTAGAGGCTTGGATACAGTGGATGATCAGAGACTTCTTCCAAGGCCAGAAAATTCTATCATGATAGGCCATAATTTTAGAGTTATTGGGAGAAGCTTTATGGAGATGTCAGAGATAGGTTCTTTACTCGAAGAGTGGTGGGTGTGTGGGACGCACAACCAGCAGTTGTAGTACAGTCAGATACATCAGGGAGATTTAAGCGACTCACGGATAGACACATGGAAGTTAATACAATGAAGGTATGTAGGTTAGTCTGATCATAGAAGAAGATAAAATGTCGGCACAACATCAACGGCTGACGGACCTGTACAGTGATATACTCTTCTGTATTCTATGTTTTATGCTTGTATAAACAAAGACTTTCATTCTCCTGAAATATTTTATGACTCGTGACTCCAGCCCTTCGCTGTTTGGTGTTGGGCTACACATGAACTCAAATCCGCAAATCTGCCTTAGAAAGACACCAGCTGATGTATTTTGCTGCTAGATCATAACTCTCTCCTCCTTCTCTATCCAAGAGACGCATCCCACACTGAGAGTCTTGCTTTTTCAAGAGTGTAGTTTACAAATTCAATGACACCCATCTGTCAAACAGACACAGCAGTTAACATGGATGTTACAGCCGTGTGTATGAGTACAATAGTGGCTATCAAGGATGGGACATGGAAATGGAAGTTATCTTTCAATGACACTCCACTCCACAACGAAGGCAGAGCAAACCATACATTTATGCAATACAGAGGAGGACCGTTGCCCCAGAATGCCTGAACTGGTAAAGATACAAAAACTGTGAACGTGACCCACTTTCCAGAAATGGGACTCAGCCTTGAATGTTATGAAAATGTAAATGCAGATTTGTAAGGCTTGTGAGGACGCCAGTCTCAACATTCCTCTCAGGCAGTGCAAGTCAGACACCCAGGACCTCATGTCAAAGTTTTGTTCTCTTCGAATCTTCTCTGAAGCCGCTAACTTTCTTTTTAAAATTAAACCTCTCATTAGAGGAATTAAAATTAAAATTAAAATTAAACCTTTCCCTTTAGAGGAATCGCATCATTTTGTTCACCCTTTTCATTTTCCGCCAAACCTCATCATTAAAGATGAAATTACAGGAGACTATGTTCCTACATATCTAGTGCTCTTTCCTTGCAGATAATGGTGGTACTGGCTTTGGATAGAGCCAAGATTTTCTTCATTGCACCTGCTGCAGGTTGTGCATTGCTGCAACTGATGTTCGGGGGTGGACCGGGTGTCTGATTACAGATGCAGGGCCATTCAGTCAGGACGCTTTGCCTTGGATTGTCTGAGAGTTTTCTGATCATTGCTGAAGTTTCATCCGTTTAGACAAATGAGGATTATGTGATCACCCTGCAGATTTGTGCCTAGTCGATGATGGGAATGTTTGGGAATCAGCAGATAAGTTAATCAATATAATATCCCGAGCCTCACAATCCATCTTGAACGGCAGGGTAATTAATGGGTAACCTGTGGTTGTAAAACGTCTGCTCTTCCAGAAGGTTGTTGAAGAAGTGTTGCAAAAAATGATAACATGCAATGTTAAATTATTTGGGGTTTTGACTAATTTCTAAGTTTGGGTAGAGGATTGATTCACCATTTAAAAACAGAAAATAGGAAATCACAGTAAATCATTCACTATTCCTCGTTGGCAAGATGCAGATATTGGCATACGACAGGTTCAGGTCTCAGGGGCCAACTATTTTCAATCAATATTGCTGAATTGGATGAGGAGATAGAAAAAAAAAACAAAGAGAGAGAAAAAGAAAAATGCTGATGACTCAAAAACAGTGGGGAATTCAGCCGCATTAAATAAACAAGACATTTATACATGAGTTTGGATTGCTGTAGTGATTGGCCTACAAACTGGCTGATGGATTTTCCTGCAGATAAATGTACAGTTATGTCTTTAGGAAGACGACGTACTATTTAAATCTGGAAAGAAACCAGAAATTATTCTTCAAAAGATTTAGAACTGTTACTGCCCCCAGAATCAAAATCGTCAACAGGTAACTTTGAGCAAGTGAAACAAAGAGAAAAGTTATGTATGAATGATTGTGGCATTTTCTGTTTAATTCTGAATATCAACAGCTCTTTACTAACAATATCAAAATTGAAACATTTATTAATATTTTATACAGTAAGGTACTGATGGATTTTTTTCCGTCAGACAATGTAAACTCATGAAAACATATTAGAAATTGCAGATGTGTTTCAAGTGGAATAACGTAAGATTAAAAACGTTTTAATTGATCAGAAAACAAAACACTTTTAAGGTATCACTGTAGTACACGACTAAGAAAATGACATTAATTCAGTTGGACAACTCACAGTAAGGAGCAGAAATAAGACAGACCTGCTGATTGTGGAAGTATGAAAGACAAACAGAAGTGGCTGGAGAAACTCAGCTGGTCTAGCAGTATCTGTGGAGAAAAAACGCTGTCAAGTTTCGAGTATAGTGTCATGTTTTCAAATCAATGTTGAATAATTAAACTTCAATTAAAACCGTAAGGATGATGAACAGTAGCACGGTATTTGATTCCACCAGCTTGCACTGTCAATCATGAAGGTCATGACTGGTCAGACAATCCTCACGTACACATTACATCCAGTTTCTCATCAGTGTTTATTCCCCTACTGACTAATAATCTATCTATCTCAGCCAGAGATATACAAATTTACCTTCTGGACAATGCTTTGTCACAGTAAGGAGCTCCAAATAGACAGGAACTATGAGAGAAGAAATTCCTCCTCATTCCACCGTTAAGTTGGTTGAGTGAAGACCAAAGTCTGGATGCCCATTTAAGAATGGACCCTTCACACTCTTTCAGCAATATTAGAGTCATAGAAATGTACAGCATGGAAACAGACCCTTCGGACCAACCCGTCCATGCCAACAAGATATCCCAACCCAATCTAGTCCCACCTGCCAGCACCCAGTCCATATCCCTCCAAACCCTTCTTATTCATATACCCATCCAAATGTCTCTTAAATGTTGCAATTGTACCAGCCTCCACCACTTCTGCAGGCAGCCCATTCCATGCACGCACCACCTTCTACATGAAAACATTGCCCCTTAGGCCTCTTTTATATCTTTCTCCTCTCACCCTAAACCTATGCCCTATGGTTCTGGACTCCCCGACCCCAGGGAAAAGAATTTACCTATTTATCCTATTCATGCCCCTCATAATTGTGTAAACCTTTATAAGGTCACCCCTCAGCCTCCAATGCTCCAGGGAAAATAGCCCCAGTCTGTTCAGCCTCTCCCTATAGCTCAAATCCTCCAACGCTGGCAACATATTTTCTGAACCCTTTCAAGATTCACAACATATTTCCGACAGGAAGGAGACCAGAATTGCACACAATATTCCAACAGCGGCCTAACCAATGTCCTGTACAGCCGCAACATGACCTCCCAACTCTTGTACTCAATACTCTGACCACGGTGGCACAATGCTTATCACTGCTGCCTCACAGCGCCAGAGACCGGGGTTCAATTCCCACCTCAGTCTGTGAGGTGGGAATTGACTGTGTGGAGTTTACACATTCTCCCTGTGTCTGCGTGGGTTTGCTTCAGTTTCCTCCCACAGTCCAAAAATGTGCAGGTTAGATGAATTGGCCAAGCTAAACTGCCCATAGGGTTAGATAAAGGGGTAAATGTAGGGGAATGGGTCTGGACGGGTTGCATTTCGGCCGATCGGTGTGGACTTGTTGGGCCGAAGGGCCTGTTTCCACACTGTAAGCAATCTAATCTAATCATAAAGGAAAGCATACCAAACTCCTTCTTCACTATCGTATCTATCTGCGACGCCACTTTCAAAGAGCCATGAACATGGACTCCAAGATCTCTTTTTTCAG
This sequence comes from Hemiscyllium ocellatum, assembly GCF_020745735.1. Classification (NCBI taxonomy): domain Eukaryota; kingdom Metazoa; phylum Chordata; class Chondrichthyes; order Orectolobiformes; family Hemiscylliidae; genus Hemiscyllium; species Hemiscyllium ocellatum. Next base: position 974,225 of record NW_026867604.1, read on the forward strand.
CAACACTCCCTAGGACCTTATCATTAAGTGTATAAGTCCTACTAAGATTTGCTTTCCCAAAATGAAGCACCTCGCATTCATCTGAATTAAACTCCATCTGCCACTTCTCAGCCCATTTGGTCCAGATCCTGTTGTAATCTGAGGTAACCCTCTTCGTTGTCGACTACACCTCCAATTTTGCTATCATCTGCAACATTACTAACTGTACCTCTTATGCATGTATCCAAATCATTAATGTAAATGACAAAATGTAGAGGACACTGCAGTGATCCTTGTGGCACTTCACTGGTCACAGGCCTCCAGTCTGAAAAACAAACCTCCACTAGCACCCTCTGTCTTTCACCTTTGAGCCAGTTCAGTATCCAAATGGCTAGATCTCCCTGTATTCCATGAGATCTAACCTTGCTAACCAGTTTCCCATGGGGAACCTTGCTGAAGTCCATATAAGTCACATCTACCACTCTGGCCACATCAATCTTCTTTTTTGCTCTCTTCTATAAATTCAATCAAGTTTGTAAGATGTGATTTCCCTCGCACAAAGCCATGTTGACTATCCCTAATCAGTCCTTTCCAAATGCATGTACATCCTGTCTCTCAGGATTCCCTCCAGTAACTTGCCCACCACCGACGTCAGGCTCACTGGTGTATAGTTCCCTGGCTGATCTTTACTGCCCTTCTTAAACAGTGGCACGACGTTTGCCAACCTCCAGTCTTCTGGCACCACACCTGTCACTATTCATGATACAAATATCTCAGCAAGAGGCCCAGCAATCACTTCCCTAGCTTCCCACAGAGTTCTTGGATACACCTGATCAGGTCCTGGGGATTTATCCACCTTTACCCGTTTCAGCATTTCCTCCTTTGTAATCTTGGCATTTTGCAAGATGTCACCATCTATTTCCCTGCAGTCTATATCTTCCATATCCTTTTCCACAGTAAACACTAATGCAAAATATTCATTTAGTATATCCCCCATTTTCTGTGGCTCCACACAAAGGCCGCCTTGCTGATCTTTGAGGGGGCCTATTCTCTCCCTAGTTACTCTTTTGTCCTTAATCTATTTGTAAAATCCCCTTCCATTCTCCTTAATTCTATTTGCCAAAGCTATCTCATGTCCCATTTTTGCCCTCCTGATTTCCCTCTTAAGTATACACCTACTTCCTTCATACTCTTCTAAGGATTCACTCCATCTATCCTGTCTGTACCTGACATATGCTTTCTTCTTTTTCTGAAGCAAACCCTCAATTTCTTTAGTCATCCAGCATTCCCTATACCTGTCAGCCTTCTCTTTCACCCTGAAAGGAATATACTTCTCTGGATTCTTCTTACCTAATTTCTGAAGGCTTCCCAGTTTCCAACCGTCCCGTTACCTGTGAACATCTGCCTCCAATCAGCTTTCGAAAGTTCTTCCATAATACCGTCAAAATTGGCCTTTCTCCAATTTAAAATTTGAAGTTTTAGATCTGGTCTATCCTTTTCTATCACTATTTCAAAACGAATAGAATTATGGTCGCTGGCCCCAAAGTGCTCCCCACCCCCGACACCTCAGTCACCAGCCCTGCCTTATTTCCCAAGAGTAGGTCAAGTTTTGCACCTTCTCTAGTAGGTTGAATCAGAAAACTGTCTTGTACACACTTAAGAAATTCCTCTCCATATAAACCTGTAGCACTATGACAGTCCCAGTCGATGTTTGGAAAGTTAAAAACCCCTATCATAACTATCCTATTTTTTTTACAGATAGCTGGCTGAGATCTCCTTAAAAGTTCGTTTCTCAATTTCCCTCTGACTATTAGGGGGTCGATAATACAATCACAATCTGGTGATCATCCCTTTCTTATTTCTCAGTTCCATCGAAATAACTTCCCTGGATATATTTCTGGGAATATCCTCCCTCAGCGCAGCTGTAATGAGATCCCTTATCAAAAATGCCACACACACCCCCACCCCCCCCCCCCCCCCCCCCTCTCTTGCCTCCCTTTCTATCCTTCCTGTAACATTTGTATCCTGGAACATTAAGATGACAGTGTTGTTCGATTTTTTTTAAAATGCCATAGATGTGTTTGTCAACACTACTCACGGTAAATTTTACCCCAGTGTCCGAGAAACCACCAGAATTAGGCAGAAATTGCAATTTTGTGCTTGTTTTGCAAAGAGGCATGAAAACCAAAACATAAAATATAATTTACAACAGACTAAAGGCACAAGTTTCTGATTTTGAAGGAAGGAAAACTGTTACATTGGCTCTGTCTCTTTGCCCAAAACAGACGCCATTTTCTTTTGTGTGTGTGTGATTTCAGCAGAGGAGATATGTTTGTGGATCCGATTAACTGATCGTGTTAACGCTAGAATGATACTTCAAGAGCAAATTAACACTCTGTGCAGCTGGCTTCGAATACCACAGATTGTGGAATTTGAATGCAATGGAATATTTGAAACTTCGAGCCTAAGGATGACCATTTTTGATTTTCAGAGAAAAAAGGGAAAACAAAGAACTCTGGCTCAAATCCAAAAGAAATGAAACCAGACGGGACCAACACCCCACGATTCTACGGATTATCAAAAATCCATTTACCAGGAGCCCCCGTAAGACCCATAGTCTCACTACCCGGAACACCAACTTACAGACTGGCCAAAGAACGACACGCAAGACTGAAATAGCAAGTAGAAGAGTCACAGCACTCAATCCTCTCCACGCAGGAATTCATAAAAATCATCAAAAACACCAAAATAGAGAAAGACGAAACAATGATCTCATTCGACATAACAGCACCGTTCACCTCCATCAACATTGACCGAGCAAAGGAAACACTTACCACACTTTTAGAAGAGACCATCACACACGCACCAACCACCATCAATCACATTACCAACGAACACATCATGAAGCTAGTGGACCTGTGCCTCACCACCCACTTCACTTTCAACAACATAATCTATAAACAAACCAACGGCACACCCATGGGATCTCCGCTATCAGGATTCATAGCAGAAGCGGTAATGAAAAAACTAGAACAAACAGCCCTACCAACCATCAAACCAAAAATCTGGGTCCGTTACGTAGATGACACCTTTGTCATCACAAAACGAAGCAAGATAGAAGAGACATTTAACATCATCAACAACACCCTCACAGGCATAAAGTTCACCAAGGAGGAAGAAACCGACAACACACTCGCATTCTTGGACGTCACAGTCGAAAGAAAGGACGAGGTAGGACTACAAACCTGCGTATACAGAAAACCGACAAACACTGACCAAATACTTAACTACACCAGCAACCATCCCAACACACACAATCGAAGCTGTATCAGAACACTATTCCAATGAGCCACCACACACTGCAGCACAGTTTCAGCATAACCAGTGAGTTCTAGATTTCTACAATTCTTTGGTTGAAAAGATTTTCCCTTAGGTCTCTGTCATACTTAGATCTTTCACCTTCAACTTATTCTCAATGGTCATTTATCACTGCATCAAGGAGAAATTTTTTTTTCTCTCTCTTCTCCAATGCATCTTCTTTACCAATTTATTAATCCATCCCGATAGCTTAAATGGCCAATGTAACTGCACACCAGAATCCCATTAATCTTATGGAGCACATGACTGCAGATGGTGGGATCTGTACTGAAAACAAATGATGCTAGAGATCACAACGAGTCAAATATAACACTTGAAGAAAGAATAAGCTTACATTTCGAATCTCGATGATTCTTCTGATGAAGATCAACTAAATTTGAAACGTTATCTTACTCTCCCTCCGTAAATGATGGTTGACCTACAGTGATCTCCAGTATTTGTTGTCTCCACTGATCCATGCCACTTCTGAGGATTATGCCATTTTTTCGTTTATGCTTTAGTGTTACTGGACATATGTACTGACTTAATTGTGTGGTTAAAATTTGGGCACATGTGAAGGTATTGGACTGGGTACAGAAGGAAGGCAGTGCAGTATTGGACCACGGACTACTGCCTCTGCATTTTTTCCAACAGCCTACCATGTGGAACCTAATCAAAGGCTTTACTGAAGTCCATGTACACCACATTGACTGTCCTATCCTCATCCATATGTGTGGTCACCTTCTCAAAAAACTCAATGAGGTTTGTGAGACATGACAAAACCATGTTGACTATCTTTCAGCCACCGTTATACTATCTTTGACTAACAAGGCCACACCTCCCCCTTTTTACCACCTTGCATGTTTTTAATGAAATATGTAAACCCTGGAACCTGCATCATTCATTCAGGACCGTGATCTAACCATGTCTCTGAAATGGCCACAACGGCAAAGTCCCAAGCTGCAAGTTCACCTACCTTACTTCGGATACGTCTGGTGTTGAAGTAGACACATTGCAAACCAGCTTGCTGTCTCCCAGCATATTCCTGTGACATAGAACATTGAATAAAACAGCGCAGAACAGGCCCTTCGGCCCTTGATGCTGCACCGATCTGTGAACTATTTTCAGCTTGTCCCCCTTCACTATCCCAAAATCTTCCATGTGTTTATCTAGGGATTGTTTGAATCTCCCTAATGTGGCTGAATTAGTAAGTAGGGCTTTCCACGCACTTACCATTCTCGGTGTAAAGAACCTACCTCTGAAATCTGTCTTAAATCTATCACCCCTAAATTTGGAGTTATGCCCCCTCGTACACGCTGACGTCATCATCCTAGAAAAAAGAGTTTCACTGTCGACCCTATGTAATCATCTGATCATCTTGTATGTCTCCATCGAATCCTGTCTTAGCTTTCTTCTTGCCAATGAGAACAGGTTCAAGTCTCAAGCCTTTCCTCATAAGACCTTCCCTCCGAATGACAGTGAACAGTGACAGTTACATCCCACCCATGCCTCCCTATACTCACCCTCCTGTGCACTGGAACTACAGCTCAGGTTTCCAGCCCCTGCTGAGCTAGTTTAAACACACCAGAATAGCACTGACAAATTTCCCACCAAGATATTAGTACCCCTCTTGTAAAAATGAAGACCATCCTGTTTGTAGAAATCCCACCTTCTCCAGAAGAATCTCAATTATCCAAGTACCTTCAAACCTCCCTCCTGCACCGACCCTGCAGCCACGTGTTCAGCTGATATCTCTCCCTATTCCCATCGTCCATGGTCCAATACTGCACTGCTTTCCTTCTGTACCCAGTCCAATGCCTTCACAAGTGCCCAAATTTTAACCGCACAATTAAGTCAGTACATATGAAATCGAACAACACTGTCAGCTTAATGTTCCAGGATACAAATGTTACAGGAAGGATAGAAAAGGAGGCAAGAGAGGAGGGAAAGTGGCGTTTTTGATAAGGGATAGCATTACAGCTGTGCTGAGGGAGGATATTCCCAGAAATACATCCAGGGAAGTTATTTAGGTGGAACTGAGAGATAAGAAAGGGATGATCACCTGATTGTGATTGTATTATAGACCCCCTAATAGTCAGAGGGAAACTGAGAAACCAACTTGTAAGGAGATCTCAGCTATCTGTAAGAACAATAGTTATGACCGGTGATATTAACTTTCCAAACATTGTCTGGGACTGCCATAGTGCTACAGGTTTATACGGAGAGGAATTTCTTAAGTGTGTACAAGACAGTTTTCTGAATTCAGTATGTGGATGTACCTACTAGAGAAGGTGCAAAACTTGACCCACTCTTGGGAAATAAGGCAGGGCAGGTGACTGAGTTGTCGGCCGGGTGGGGGGGGGGGGGGGGGGGGGGAGGGGGGGGGGTGGCACTTTGGGGCCAGCGACTATAATTCTATTCATTTTGAAATAGTGATGGAAAAGGATAGACGAGATCTAAAAGTTCAAATTCTAAATTGGAGAAAGGCCGATTTTGACGGTATGAGACAAGAACTTTTGAAAGCTGATTGGAGGCAGATGTTCACAGGTGAAGGGACGGCTGGAAAATGGGAAGCCTTCAGAAATGCGATAACAAGAATCCAGAGAAAGTATATTCCTGTCAGGGTGAAAGGGAAGGCTGGTAGGTATAGGGAATGCTGGATGACTAAAGAAATTGAGGGTTTGGTTGAGAAAAGGAAGAAAGCATATGTTGGGTATAAACAGGACAGCTCGAGTGAATCCTTAGAAGAGTATAAAGGAAGTAGGAGTATACTTAAGAGGGAAATTAGAGAGCCAAAGGGGGACTTCAGGTAGCTTTGGCAAATAGAATTAAGGAGAACCGAAGTGGTTTTGCCAAATATATTGAGGACAAAAGGGTAACTAGGGAGGGAATAGGCCCCCTCAAAGATCAGCAAGGCGGCCTTTGTGTGGAGCCACAGAAAATGGGGGAGATACTAAATGAATATTTTGCAACAGTATTTACTGTGGAAAAGGATATGGAAGATATCGACTGTAAGGAAATAAATGGTGACATCTTGCAAAATGCCCAGATTACAAAGAAGGAAGTGCTGAAACGGGTAAAGGTGGATAAATCCCCAGGACCTGATCAGGTGTACCCGAGAACTCTGTGGTAAGCCAGACAAGTGATTGCTGGGCCTTTTGCTGAGATATTTGTATCATCGATAGTCACAGGTGAGGTGCTGGAAGATTGGAGGTTGGCAAACGTGGTGCCACTGTTGAAGAAGGGCGGTAAAGACAAGGCAGGGAATTATAGTCCAGTGAGCCTGACTTTGGTGGTGGGCAAGTTATTGGAGGGAATCCTGAGAGACAGGATGCACATTTTTGGAAAGGCTAGGACTGATTAGGGATAGTCAACATGGCTTTGTGCGTGGGAATCATATCTTACACACTTGATTGAGTTTATAGAAGAGAGCAAAAAAGAAGATTGATGTGGGCAGTGGTAGATGTGACTGATATGGGCTTCAGCGAGGTGTTCGACAAGGTTCCCCATGGGAGAATGATTAGCAAGGTTAAATCTCATGGAATACAGGGAGATCTAGCCATTTGAATACAGAACTGGCTCAAAGGTGAAAGACAGAGGGTGCTAGTGGAGGTTTGTTTTTCAGACTGGAGGCCTGTGACCAGTGGAGTGCCACAAGGATCAGTGCTGGGTCCTCTACATTGTGTCATTTACATAAATGATTTGGATGCGAGCATAAGAGGTACAGTTAGTAAGTTTGCAGATGATACCAAAATTCGAGTTGTAGAGGACAACGAAGAGGGTTACCTCAGATTACAACAGGATCTGGACCATGGGCTGAGAAGTGGCAGATGGAGTTTAATTCAGATAAATGTGAGGTGCTGCATTTTGGGAAAGCAAATCTTAGTAGGACTTATACACTTAATGGTAAGGTCCTAGGGAGTGTTGCTGAACAAAGACACCTCGGAGTGCAGGTTCATAGCTCTTTGAATGTGGTGTCGCTGATAGATACGATAGTGAAGAAGGAGTTTGGTATGCTTTCCTTTATGATTAGATTAGATTGCTTACAGTGTGGAAACAGGCCCTTCGGCCCAACAAGTCCACACTGCCCGGCCGAAGTGCAACCCGCCCAGACTCATTCCCCTACATTTACCCCTTTATCTAACCCTATGGGCAGTTTGGCTTGGCCAATTCACCTAACCTGCACATTTTTGGACTGTGGGAGGAAACCGGAGCAAACCCACGCAGACACAGGGAGAATGTGCAAACTCCACCCACTCAATTCCCACCTCACAGCCTGAGGTGGGATTTGAACCCGGGTCTCTGGAACTGTGAGGCAGCAGTGATAAGCACTGTGCCACCGTGGTCAGAGAATTGAGTACAGGAGTTGGGAGGTCATGTTGCAGCCGTACAGGACATTGGTTAGGCCACTGTTGGAATATTGCGTGCAATTCTGGTCTCCTTCCTATCGGAAAGATGTTGTGAAACTTGAAAGGGTTCAGAAAAGAAGTTGCCAGCGTCGGAGGGTTTGTACTTTCGGGAGAGGCTGAACAGACTGGGGCTATTTTCCCTGGAGCATTGGAGGCTGAGGGGTGACCTTATAGAGGTTTACACAATGAAGGGCATGGATAGAATAAATAGGTAAATTCATTTCCCTTGGATCAGGGAGTCCAGAACCATAGGGCATAGGTTTAGGGTGAGAGGGGATAGATATAAAAGAGACCTAAGGGGCAACGTTTTCACGCAGAGGGTGGTACGTGTATGGAATGGGCTGCCTGCAGAAGTGGTGGAGGCTGGTACAATTGCAACATTTAAGAGACATTTGGATGGGTATATGAATAAGAAGGGTTTGGAGGGATATGGGCCGGTTGCTGGCAGGTGGAACTAGATTGGGTTGGAATATCTTGTTGGCATGGACGGGTTGGACCGAAAGATCTGTTTCCTTGCTGTAATTTCTATGACTCTAATATTGCTGAAAGAGTGTGAAGGGTCCATTCTTATATGGGCATCCAGACTTTGGTCTTCACTCAACCAACTTAACGGTGGAATGAGGAGGAATTTCTTCTCTCATAGCTCCTGTCTATTTGGAGCTCCTTACTGTGACAAAGCATTGTCCAGAAGGTAAATTTGTATATCTCTGGCTGAGATAGATAGATTATTAGTCAGTAGAGGAATAAACACTGATGAGAAACTGGATGTAATGTGTACGTGAGGATTGTCTGACCAGTCATGACCTTCATGATTGACAGTGCAAGCTGGTGGAATCAAATACTGTACTACTCTTCATCGTCCTTACGGTTTTAATTGAAATTTAATTATTCAACTTTGATTTGAAAACATGACACTATACTCGAAACTTGACAGCGTTTTTTCTCCACAGATACCGCTAGACCAGCTGAGTTTCTCCAGCCACTTCTGTTTGTCTTTCATACTTCCACAATCAGCAGGTCTGTCTTATTTCTGCTCCTTATTGTGAGTTGTCCAACTGAATTAATGTCATTTTCTAAGTCGTGTTCTACAGTGATATCTTAAAAGTGTTTTGTTTTCTGATCCATTAAAACGATTTTATTCTTCGGTTGTTCCACTTGAAACACATTTGCAATTTCTAATATGTTTTCATGAGTATACATCGCATGACCAAAAAAAAATTCCATTAGTACTTTACTGTAATAAAATATTAATAAATGTTTAAAGTCTGGTTGAAGATTTGTAGCTCGGGTGTCCGTTGTTGTGGTTCTGTTCGCCGAGCTGGAAGTTTTTGCTGCAAACGTTTCGTTCCCTGGCTAGGGAACATCATCAGTGCTTTTGGAGCCTCCTGTGAAGCGCTGCTTTGATGTTTCTTCCGGTATTTATAGTGGTTTGTTCTTGCCGCTTCCGGGTGTCAGTTTCAGCTGTAGTGGTTTGTATATGGGGTTCAGGTCCATGTGTCTGTTAATGGAGTTTGTGGATGAATGCCATGCCTCTGGGAATTCCCTGGCTGTTCTCTGTCTGGCTTGTCCTATGATGGTAGTGTTTTCCCAGTCAAATTCATGTTCCTGGTTGTCCGAGTGTATGGCTACTAGGGATAGCTGGTCGTGTGGTTTTGTGGCTAGCTGATGTTCATGTATGCGGATTGTTAGCTGTCTTCCTGTTTGTCCTATATAGTGTTTTGTGCAGTCCTTGCATGGTTTGCACAAAACACTATATAGGACAAACAGGAAGACAGCTAACAATCCTCATCCATGAACATCAGCTAGCCACAAAACGACACGACCAGCTATCCCTAGTAGCCATACACTCAGACAACCAGGAACATGAATTTGACTGGGAAAACACTACCATCATAGGACAAGCCAGACAGAGAACAGCCAGGGAATTCCTAGAGGCATGGCATTCATCCACAAACTCCATTAACAGACACATGGACCTGAACCCCATATACAAACCACTACAGCTGAAACTGACACCCGGAAGCGGCAAGAACATCCATCAACAGACACATCGACCTGGACCCCACATACAAACTACTACAGCTGAAACTGACACCCGGAAGCGGCAAGAACAAACCACTATAAATACCGGAAGAAACATCAAAGCAGCGCTTCACAGGAGGCTCCAATAGCACTGATGATGTTCCCTAGCCAGGGAACGAAACGTTTGCAGCAAAAACTTCCAGCTCGGCGAACAGAACCACAACAATTAATAAATGTTTCAATTTTGATATTGTTAGTAAAGAGCTGTGAATGTTGATATTCGGAATTAAACAGAAAATGCCACAATCATTCATACATAACTTTTCTCTTTGTTTCACTTGCTCAAAGTTACCTGTTGACGATTTTGATTCTGGGGGCAGTAACTGTTCTGAATCTGTTGAAGAATAATTTCTGGTATTTCTTGAAACCAGATATGTATTATTTGACGAACAACCCTTGGTTTTATAAAATGTAATTTCTTATTTAGGTATCTGTGATCTGAAGAACAACTGAATTCATACATCATATTCTAACACAGTGTGCTCCATTTATCCTGATTCTGTTGGAACACATCTTGTTGACCAGTAAAGTGGGGCGAATAGAAATGACTCAGAAATGAAGAACCTAAAGAATTGATCATTTTGCTATTTGTTATTCGTGAAATTTCATTCTGTTATGGTCAGAGATTATATTTTATAATATCTGGAAATGAAAGCAATATTATTCGATAAAATTACCTTTCTTTGTGTTAGGAATGGGCTTGATGTTACCAATCATGAGTTGCTGCACAAACATAGCTTATTAAGCTGTAACACAGTCAAAATTCAGAGAACAGTTGAAAAGCGCCCTGAAGTATCCTTTTGCAGCATTTGTAAGGCATTTCAAAATTGAAAGATAAAATCGAAAATAAAAAGACTTGGACCAACCTCCAAATTGATCACAGTAATCGCGATTGAACATAATTATTGGATGTTTGCGTTTCTGCGGCTTACAATTCTCGCCTTTCATTTGCACAGGTATGAACATTGTACATAATTCCACATGTTCATGTTGCTTTGAGAGAAGTCACGTCTGCTCATGGTTTTATTTTAACTTCACCGCTCCCATCAAAAATCTATGGCCTCTCTTTGTACATGAAGTATACCTCTACGCATACCTTGTTCATCCAGAGAGTAGATGGCTAAACTGTTAAATCTCTCTTCGTAAGACAAACCCACACATCTCTGGAACCAATTTCATGAACATTCCCTGATTTGCCTCCAATAACCTTGCACACCTCCTCTGTTCCCACGACTGCACTTAATTCTTCTAATGCAGCCACACTAAAGAATCGTCGAGGTTAAGTAACTCAGCGTCAAATGCCAGAATTATATTTAGCTTACATATGTACTGCTATACCTTCTCACATATACACGACGATACACAGATCGGCGCCGGATTCTCAATGGCTTTCCAGAATCCACAAGTCTCAAGTCAGAAAGGATTAGTATCCCTCTCATTTGTCTGCATGACAGGAATCTTTAATTGTTTCTTTGCAGATTTAAATAGTACGTTGACTTTTTAAAGACATAACTTCAAATATATCCGCGGTATAATCCATCAGCCAATTTTTAGGCCAATCACTACAGCAATCCAAACTCATCTATAAATGTCTTGTTTATTTAATGCGGCTCGATTCTCCACTGTTTTTGCGTCATCAGCATTTTTCTTTTTCCCTCTCTCTGTTTTTTTTCTATCTCCTCATCCAATTCAGCAATATTGATTGAAAATAGTTGGCCCCTGAGACCTGAACCTGTCGTATGCCAATATCTGCATTTTGCCACCGAGGAATAGTGAATGATTTATTGTGATTTCCTATTTTTTGTTTTTAAATGATGAATCAATCCTCGACCAGGTTTAGAAATTAGTCAAAACCCGAAATAATTTAACATTGCATGTTATCATTTTTTGCAGCACTTCTTCAACAACCTTCTGGAAGAGCAGACGTTTTACAACCACAGGTTACCCATTAATTACGTTCCTTGCATGTCGTTCAAGATGGATTGTGAGGCTCGGGATATTATATTGATTAACTTATCTGCTGATTCCCAAACATTCCCATCATCGACTAGGCACAAATCAGCAGGGTGATCACATAATCCTCATTTGTCTAAACGGATGAAACTTCAGCAATGATCGGAAAACTCTCAGACAATCCAAGGCAAAGCATCCTGCCTGAATGGGCCTGCATCTATAATCAGACACTTGCTCCAACCCCGAACATCAGTTGCAGCAATGCACAACCTGCAGCAGATGCAATGAAGAAAATCTCAGCTCCATCCAAAGCGAGTACCATCATTATCTGCAAGGAAAGAGCACTAGATATGTAGGAACATAGTCTCCTGTAATTTCATCTTGAAAGATGAGGTTTGGCGGAAAATGGAAAGGGTGAACAGAATGATGCGATTCCTCTAAAGGGGAAGGTTAACTAATGAGAGGTTTAATTTTAAAAAGAAAGTTAGCGGCTTCAGAGAAGATTCGAAGAAAACAAAACTTTGACATGAGGTCCTGGGTGTCTGACTGGCACTGTCTGAGAGGAATGTTGAGATCGGCGCCCTCACAAGCCTTACAAATCTGCATTTACATTTTCGTAACATTCAAGGCTGAGGCCCATTTCTGGAAAGTTGGTCACGTTCACAGTTTTTGTATCTTTACCAGTTCAGGCATTCTGGGGCAACGGTCCTCCTCTGTATTGCTTAAAGATATGGTTTGCTCTGCCTTAGTTGTGGAGTGGAGTGTCATTGAAAGATAACTTCCATTTCCATGTCCCATCCTTGATAGCCACTATTGTACTCATACACACGGCTGTAACATCTATGTTCACTGTTATGTCTATTTGACACATGGGTGTCATTGAATTTGTAAACTACACTCTTGAAAAAGCAAGACGCTCAGTGTGGGATGCGTCTCTTGGATAGAGAAGGAGGAGAGAGTTATGATCTAGCAGCAAAATACATCAGCTGGTGTCTTTCTAAGGCAGATTTGCGGATTTGAGTTCATGTGTAGCCCAACACCAAACAGCGAGGGGTTGGAGTCACGAGTCATAAAATATTTCAGGAGAATGAAAGTCTTTGTTTATACAAGCATAAAACGTAGAACACAGAATAGTATATCACTGTACAGGTTCATCAGCCGTTGATGTTGTGCCGACATTTTATCTTCTTCTATGATCAGACTAACCTACATACCTTCATTGTATTAACTTCCATGTGTCTATCCGTGAGTCGCTTAAATCTCCCTGATGTATCTGACTGTACTACAACTGCTGGGTGTGCATCCCAAAAACCCACCACTCTTCGAGTAAAGAACCTACCTCTCAATCTCCATAAAGCTTCTCCCAATAACTCTAAAATTATGCCCTATCATGATAGAATTTTCTGGCCTTGGAAGAAGTCTCTGTCCATCCACTGTATCCAAGCCTCTAGACATCTTGTCCAACTCGATCAAGTCACTTCTCATCCGTCTTCACTCCTGTGAGAAAAGCCATCAGCCTTCCTTCATCAGACATCCGCTCCAGGCAGACAGCTTCTTGGTAAATCTCCCCAGGACCATCTCTAAACCTTCCACATCGTTCCTATAATGAGGCACCAGGACTGAACACAATATTACAAATGTAGTCTAACCAGAAACCTTTCGAACTGCAGCATGGCTTCGCAGCTCTTAACATTAGTCTCCCTGCAAATGAAAGCAAGTACAACATATGCCTTCTAACAGACTCTATCATCTTGGGTTGCAACTTTGAGGACCGATGCACATGGAACCGATTCCTGTGTAACACCACCGATTATTGGGCTCCAGTCTGAATATTTTCTGTCTACCACCACCATTTGGGTTCTATGGGCCAGTGAATTCAGCATCCACACAGACAGGCTTCCCTGCATCTCTTCTTCTTTCTTCCTGAATGAGCCTGCCATGGGAAAACTTATGAAATGCATGACCAAAATCAATATACACGAGATCCAAATAATGCAGTTCCAAAACACAGTGAGTTGCTGAAGTGAAGTTGAGACTTCATTCATTTATTAAGCAAACTTAACGAAATACACAAACAAACCAAAATTCTTAAAACTATGAAATTTGAATTGATGCTTCAATATGTTTCGATCAGTGTTCATTTAATTTGCAGAGTAATGTTCCAGATATTTAGCTAATTTATCAAATCCAGGTGACATCTTCAAATGTACAGCAGGAAGTTGTCAAATGGATGAACAGTTTTGATAAGGATAATGCTGAGGAAAGAATTTTAGAAATCGATACAATATCTGATTAATTATGCTTGCTCCTCTGAATGACTTGTCAGACTTTTTTGCCGTGTATTGTCTCAGCAACTTTTTTAAAAATAGTTTTTTTTACAAGTTTCCTTATATTTCCAGAGACCAGCTTTTAACAAATGAAACATTGAAATAAATGGAAGAGAAATTCGCAAGTGACTGTTGTGTGCAACATTTTTGTGATAATATTTTAATGTCTATGATCCCAAGTGTTGATGTTCGTTTCTCTGTTATAAACATATTGATTTTTAAGTCACTCTCAAATCTGTTTTATTTTCTATTCAAATATCAAACGGCAGCGACCAGACATTCTTCAAATATGTTGCAATCTCTGGTGATCTTATGTGAGTCCTTACTCGTGCATGTCTCCCAACCTCTTTCATAGAATCTTAGAATAACACAATGCAGAAGAGGCACCTTGATCCATCGAATCTCTGCTAACTTAGCTGTACCATATCAAAAGGGGTCCCACTTGCACACTCGGCCAATAGCCTTGAAAATTAAGACACTAGTGTTCATGCAAGTATTGGCTAAAAGTTGACTACTCTCCAAGGCAAAGCGTTTCAGAATATCACCACTTCTGGGTTTTCTTTTTTGCCCCCTGTGACCATCCTGTATTTCACGGTTAAACAATGTGCCCATTTTTTGGTATTCCTTATTCGAAGGGAGACACCTGTTTCCTCATCACCACGACCATGCCTCTCTCAATCATACATATTGCTCGACATGGTTGCTCACAGTAATCAACACGGGCTTATGCAGCCTCCATTCAGAGCTGTTCCTTCCAGCTGTGTACTGCCATGCTGCATTCTTCATGAGGCAAGCCCTTGTCCCGACTGAACTTCCTCCAATATACTGGCAACGTGCTAATGCAGACATGTCAATTTTGCTCCTTTGCAGCTTCCCTTACTAATAGTCTCAGTGAGCCCATACAGAACAACAACTCTCGGAATGCTTGAATTAAATTCACACCCTCAAATCTGTTAATGAAATAAAGTTTCTTGCTGTTTGAGTTAGAAGAAGGGACAAAAAATTCGTTCTCCGGAGAACGGCATTAAGTGCAATCACAACTGTTCCTTTTAAAAATAATCTACCATTAACCCCACTCTTCAATTTGTTTCTACAGTCCTTTGAGAGAAATGACATGTGTCTATTTCTGTGTCTTATTGAAAGGCAGCATGAATTAAGAATTCGTCTTTTTTTTATTGGATGGGGTCCCCTTGTGATTGCCCTGTTGTCTGTAAAGTAAAAGAAAAGAATCGAAATTGACTTTGCTTTTCTCTGCAGATCCCGAGTTTTCACATTGTTCACGTCTTCCTTCTTCCCCTGTAAAAGTCTGATATGCAAAATACTCCAACAAACACGACATATCATATATCCCTTCACCAACACAATAAGCCATACCTCTCACAATATTAAAAGCATGTTTGCAAACACAATAATCCACCCTCCACAGTGTATGAAAAGTGTCTTCACGGACACAATAATGCACCTCTCACAGTGCATAAAATCCCCTCCACCAACACAATTACACATACGCCACACAATATCACAAACACCTTCACCCAACAATTCCAGTCCACCAATGCCCTACCCCGACTACATCCTACTCATTGGTCCAGTTCTCAGTTGTTACGTAACCACTGAATATTCTTCACTTTAGTGGTCATTAGTGCTTTTTTTCCTTTTCTCCGAGTTTTGGCAGCAGATTCTTGCATGGGAGATGATCTTTCAGCATCATCTGTACCTGGGGAGAGATGCAATTTTTCGGTGAGGAATCCAGTATGAAAATGAGGAATTGCAGTTATACTGACAGAATGAACTCAGGAGACATCACCAAACCCCTTTCACCATTGATATCCATTTTGTCTAAAAGAATGAGAGCTCCTGTCCCATCAATGACTGACGAATCCCTTCATATGGATGTTACGTTATGAGGAACTGTCTCCCAATCCATCAATGACCGTTCATCACTGAATCAGAAAGTGAAGACTCGTCAGTGCCATTTTGCCATAACCATCACGGGATATGTTGATGATGCAGCCCATGATATGCTAAAATTAACAACTACGGATGATCAGTTAATGCTGACTATGATCATTTAATCAGGGGTTGAAGTAACTGAGTATAACTGCAGAACAAACCTCTTACCTTTTCAAGATAGTCAGAAGTGTCCAGCTTGTTCCTGCCAACGTACATCACTTGAGCATGGCCATTGATATGTTCACAATCTTCCTCTGACAAGTCCAGCATCACTAAAATGTTGAGAGGATATGGACTAAGCTTCAACACATCAAAGCCCCGAATATGATTAGTTTCAGAAGTACAGAGAATAATGTGTGCAATCTCACAAATCTAAAGTATGCTAGGAACTATTAAAACACTTTGGTTGGCACAGGTGCTTAATTGCATGACACAATGGTTCAGTGGTTAGCACTGCACCTGTATATTGCCAGACTGCCAGATTCAATTCCAGTTTCAGGCGACTGTCTGTGTGTGATTTGCATCATCACCCCCTCTCTGTGTGGGTTTCCTCTGTATATGTCACTTTTCCTCCCACAGTCCTAAGATGTGCCGGTTAAGTGATCTGGCCTTGGTAGTTACCCATTTTGTTCAAGAATGTGTAGGTGAGTTGCATTATTCAGGGGAAATGTGAATAATAGATAATGGGTGTGATATTCATCAGAGGGTTGGTGTGGAATTGTTGTGCCCAACTGGCCTGGTTCTGCACTGTAGGAGTTCTATGATTCTATCTTGACTTCATTTATAGTCGCATAGAGCGAAGATCAAAGAAGTTGTGATGAAGCTGTTTAAGACGTGCTTTCAGCCTTCAGTGAATGATTGCATCCAATTGTGTGTGACGGACATTCAGAGTGAAACCGTGACATTAGATAGGAACAGGGAAAGATTTGCAAGAATGGATCTGCTCCCATTGGACTTAAATAACATAGATAACTTTGTTAATTTAGGACTGTTCTTTTTGGACAGGTGAAGATCAAGACACTTCCAAAATCATTTTGGACGTAGACAGTATTGATCCAGGGAATGGACAGGAGTTCTTTTCCATCTCATGCAACAACAGTCTCAAACTGAAAACGTGGAGTTACTGGGAAAGAACGGAAAGCAAATCAAGAGGATAGGTTGGGGAGTGACGGCATTGGATAACATAGCGATTCAAGAGCAACTTTCTTGCACTGCTGGTTACTGCTGGCGTGGCGGGTAGATCATTTACGAGGAATCTTGATTGATTTGTTTTTTCAAAGAAATTGTGCTGACAATTGAGGACGAAATGCTCATCCCGTGCTTCAGAAATTCTTCAACTACATCTTATATTGTGAGACTTAAGTGTACCTCCTTGGAGTGGACATGTGTATAGCAGGCTCATGGAGAGTTGCAATTACGAACCACAAATGATTATGTGAGAGACGGAGTATTTCTAAAGTTAATGCCTGAAACAATTAAGTTGAATTTCTCCTCTCAGCAGCTTTTGGATACCTGGTGTTAAATGTTCATCATCTGCTCGTTTGCACTCAGTAGGTGGTTCTGTTGCAGGGCTTGTTGATTCTGGAATGAAAGACAAAAACGTGAGACGTGGATTGAGGAAATAACTAGTGATACAGAGATGTAAAGAGAGCTGTCGAGATTATGGTGGGTGTAAAGATTTGAATATGGGCAGAGAAAAGAAATACCGACAGAGTAAGAAAATGACATGTTGGAACAGGGTGTTGGAGAATTTGATATGATGGAACACAGGGTTAGAGCTTTACACAGAGGTTATGTTTATCATGTTTCCTAAATGCATACAGGAACGAGATCAACACCATACCAAACGAGATGGTTATGACGCGAGACAACAAGATTAAATCACTGTGGATGTGACTTCAAATCAAACAACTGGCAGCGACTGTCAAACTGGAGCCTTCCGTATACTTCCTTGAACAGGACAAGCTGCAGAAGAGGATGAGTAAAGATTTTTACAATCACAATTTTGTTGAAGTGAATGGAGTGAATCTCTTACTCGTGATAACTAGCTGTAAAACTAGCGGACGCTGTTTTAAACATGGTTCCAAAACTTATAGAAAATATAAAAGGAGGAGTTAGGACTTGGAATGAATCATCGAGAAGAGTGAAGACTTTCGGCTCAGTTGAAGCATTCAACAGGTCGTTAGACGATCTTGTAATTAGGAACAGGTGTCAGTGTGATGGAGCAAAGGTAGGACTATAACAGTATGGAGTGGGTGAAGAAGAGGCGAGAGAGAATGTTGACTGACGTTATCAACATAATTTTGACAACAAATATAAAATAAAAACATTACACAGAGCCTGGAAGCTCCTTTAAAGCTATGAATTATCTGAAATAATTGGTACAATGCCTAATCTGATTAAAGACCTGAGTGAGAAAGAGGAGAAGGTCAGGGCTAGAAGAAGAAGAATAACAGGAAGCATATAGAGGTTTTAAATTTCAACTGACTGGTCTGTTCCTATGATATACGAATCACAAAATCAGATCAAGTAAACGTTGTTAGTGTCTAACCCTCTTTGAACTCTTAGTAAAATCTGCACTCAGTCATAGTCTCAATCACACAATTTTTGAGGATTTCTCGTGACACTTCTCATCTCTTAATCACATGAAAACTTAAATCAGAGGAAAAGTTTAAATGGAATTCTGGTGATTATCCGAGATAGTATAAGTATAGTACAGTACTATACAGTACTAAGAACAGGTAATTTCGATTCCTAGAGTATTTACTAGTCAGGGTATTTTTCCTCCACTTTGAAGGGCTTCAGATTTGTTGGACACTGGGACCTCTTCTGGGGAAGGCAGGACTATTATAAAATGGATGGACATCTGAACCAGGCCGGCACCAATGTCTTGGGGGAGTTTTTGATACTGCTATTGGAAAGTTTTAAAACTAATGTGCCAGGGGACTGGGAACCAGAAGAGAAAACAAGTAGGTAACGAGGTGGCAACTCGAGACTGTAAGCATCATGAAGATAGCATTAATAAAGGGAAGAGTAGGCAGGGAATGGATAAAGTCAAAAGAACTGGTGGCCTGAAATGCATCTACTTTCATGCAAGGAGTATAGCGTATAAGACAGATGTACTTAGGGCTTGGATTGGTGCCTGGGAGTATGATGTTATTGCAGTCACAGAGACTTGGTTGAAGGAAGGGCATAATGATTAGCAACTGAATGTTCCAGGTTATAGACGCTTCATAAAGGAGAGGGGGAAATAAAAGAGGGGCGGTGGAGTTTCTTTGCTCGTCAGGGATCATCTCACGGCTGTGCTAAAGGAGTACACTATGGAGATAGTAAGCAGTGAGGCATTATGGGTGGAACTGAGAAATAAGAAGGGTGCAGTTACATTGTTGGGCCTGTATTACAGGCCTCCCAACAGTGAGCGTGAGATAGAAGAACAAATACTAAAAAGATTATGGGAAGATGTGGAGGCATCAGTTTAGTGGTGATGGGAGATTTTAATTTTCTGAACATTGACAGGATACACTTAGCGTCAGAGGTCTGGGTGGGGTAGAATTTATAAGAAGTGTGTAGGAGAGTTTTCTAGAGCAGTATATCAACAGTCCGATGAGGGAAGGAGCCATATTGGATCTGGTACTGCGGAACGAGCCAGGACAGGTGGTAGACGTCTCAGTGGGGGATTACTTTGGGAACAGTGACCACAATTCTGTCAGTTTTAGAATACTCGTAGATAAAGATGAGAGTGGTCCTAAGGGAAGAGTACAAAACTGGGCCAAGGCCAAATATATCAAAATTAGGCCGGATCTCTGAAATGTGGTTTGAATACAGCTATTTGAAGCGAAGTCCACATTTGATATGTGGTAGGCTTTCAAAGATAGTAAAAGATAGTGTCGGTTTGGCAAATCCCGTTGAAGGGTAGGAAGGGCAACATTCGTGAACTGTAGAATTGTATGACGAGCTGAGACGAAAAAGGAAGCGTCCATAAGATCTGGTCAGCTAAGAACAGAACAGGCGCTGGAGAAATATAGGAAGAATAAGACTAGTCTTAAACGAGCAATCAAGCAGACTAAAAGCGGTCATGAAATACAGAATTAAGGAGAATCCCAAGCATTTTATTCTTATATAAGAAGCAAGTGGGTTACTAGAGAAAGGATTGGTCCACTGAAGAATAATGAAAAAGAAGGCTGTGTGTCGAACCTGACAGAATGGGTGAGATTCTGAATGATTGCTTTGAATCAGTGTTCACTAAGGAGAGGAACATGAATCTTGAGATTAGAGATAGAAGTTTGCTTAGTCTGGATCACGTTGACATAAGCAGGAAAGAGATGTTGGGTAGGCTTGAGGTTATTAAGGTGGACAAATCCTCAGGACCGGATGGCATCTATCCAAGGTTGCTGAGGGAGGCGAGAGAGGAAATAACTGGAGCCCTGACAGATATATTTGTGGCATCCTTAAATACAGGTGAGGTGCCTGAGGACTGGAAGGTTATCCCCCTGTACAAGAAGGGTAGTGGGAGTATATAACCACAGACCAGTGAGCCTGATTTCGGTGGTGGGAAAGTTGCTGGAGAAAGGACTGGGGGATTGGATCTGTTTACATTTAGAAAAGAACGGGCTTGTCAGTGATAGGCAACAAGGTTTTGTGCGGGGGAGGTCGTTCCTTACCAAC
This sequence comes from Hemiscyllium ocellatum, assembly GCF_020745735.1. Lineage (NCBI taxonomy): Eukaryota > Metazoa > Chordata > Chondrichthyes > Orectolobiformes > Hemiscylliidae > Hemiscyllium > Hemiscyllium ocellatum. Next base: position 994,950 of record NW_026867604.1, read on the forward strand.
TTAATAGAGTTCTTCGAGGAAGGAAGAGCTGTTGATGTCATATACATGGATTTTAGTATGGCGTTTGATAAGATTCCCAATGGTAGACTAATGGAGAAAGTGAAGTCACATGGTGTGCAGGGTGTTCCAGCTAGGAGGGTAAAGAACTGATTGAGCAACAGGAGACAAAGTGTATTAGCTAGATGGAGAAAGGTGTTCAGTGTTGTTCCGCAGGGGTCAGTGTTGGAGCCACTGTGTTTTGTACTATACATAGATGATCCGGAAGAGGGCACTGTTGGTATGATCAGCAAGTTTGCAGATGACAGAAAGACTGATAGAGTAGCAGAAAGCATAAGGGACAGTGAAAAAAATACTGGAGGATATAGATAGACTGAAGATTTGTTCCTAAAAATGGCAGATGAATTTCAATCCAGAAAAATGTGAGGTGGTGCATTTAGACAAGACTAATTCTAGAGCGAATAATATGATGAATAGAAGGGCCTTGGGAAACGTTGATGGGCAGGGAGATCTGGGAGTTCAGGTTCATTGTACACTGAATGTTGCTGCACAGGTGGATAGAGTGGTCAAGAAGGCATATGGTATGCTTTCCTTCATAGGACGGGGTGTTGAGTATAAGAGCTCGCAAGTCATTTTAAAATTGGACAACATTTGGAATACTGTGTTACAGTTCTGGTCGCCACATTACCAAAAGGATGTGGACGCTTTGGAGAGGGTGCAAAGTAGGTTTACGAGGATGTTGCCTGGTATGGAAGGAGCTAGCTATGAAGAGAGGTTGAGTAGGTTTTCATGAGAGAAAAGGAGATTATGGGGGACCTGATTGAGGTTTATAAAATCATGAAGGGTATCGACCGGGTGGATAGGGACAAGCTGTTTCCCAGGATGAAGGATTCCATAACGAGAGGTCACACTTTCAAGGTGAGAGGTGGAATGTTTAAGGGGGATACACGTGGCATGTTCTTCACACAGAAGGTAGTGGGCGTTTGAAATGCGTTGCCAGCAGAGGTGGTAGAGGCAGGCACGGTAGATTCATTTAAGATGCATCTGGACAGATGCATGAGTAAGTGGGGAACAGAGGGATACAGATGCTTAGGAATTGACCGACAGTTTAGACAGTACATTTGGATAGGCTCAGGCTTGGAAGGCCGAAGGGCCTGTTCCTGGGCTGTAAATTATCTTTGTTCTTTGTTTCAATTGCAAGGGGGTCACAGACTCAATGTGAGATGGTGAGATGGAGTTTTTGTTGCAGAGAGGAGTTGGAGATGGATATGCATTGCCAGAAAAGGTTACAGAAGCAGTCACATGGGCGACATTTCAGAGGCATTTGGATGGTTATCAGAACTGGAGGAAAATACAGAAATACAGACCAAATAAGGAATGATGATTTGTTTTTACTTCAGATAGGGCATGATGATTGGCAAAGGATTGGAGAGCTGAACGGCCTTTTCCTGTGCCGTACTTCTCTTTCCTTTCTTAAGAATCAATGTTGGGGAATAATCTGAGAGATAACAATGGAGTCGTAATATGTGTTGAAAAAGAAGATTTGTAAGAAAATTTCTGAGTGGCCTTTGGAATTTTTAGAGCTTTAGATCCCCGAGTTGTTGAAACATTTGAAAGTGCAATGAAGGAGCGAAAACACATGGCTAGAAGCAATACCAAGGAGAAACACAACATAAAGGAGTGTGGGAAATCACGAAGGGCGTTCTCAACATGAACAATTGTGAATTCTCGGCCTGATCACAGTCACTATGTCACAGACAAGATTGACAAAGTGAAAAACTCACGCTGCATTAATTACAAATATGGCCTTCCGAAAGAACAGGATCACAGTTTCCCATGGAACTACAAGGCTCACCATAGCGATCACCTTCACTCAGTCAATGCATCATGGGGATGTCATTTAATATGTTCCCACTGCCTGCAGCCACTACATGCTTCAGGCACAATGTCCCAATTCACACTGAGTCACTCCGATCCACTGCACCTCAGCCCTACGTTTTACACACCTCAGTCTCTACATCCATACCGCCTCAGTCACTAAATCACATTGTCCCAGCTACTTATTCACATTCACGTCCGTCACTATATCCCACTTCACTCAGTCACTCTATTACACATCTCAGTAAAAATGTCCCACACGTCTCAGACACTGTATCGCAGTCTGCTCAGTTAGTATATCCCACTGTCATAACTCACGAATTGTATTCCCCTCAGTACCTATCGATTCACCACAGTCATTTAATCAATTTGCTTGACACATCTCCCATTTGTGGGCAGCACGGTGGCACAATGGTTAGCACTGCTGCCTCACTGCGCCTGAGACCCGGGTTCAATTCCCGACTCAGGCGACTGACTGTGTGGAGTTTGCACGTTCTCCCCATGTCTGCGTGGGTTTCCGCCGGGTGCTCCGGTTTCCTCCCACAGTCCAAAGATGTGCGGGTCAGGTGAATTGGCCATGCTAAATTGTCCGTAGTGTTATGTTAGGGGTATGGGTGGGTTGCGCTTCGGCGGGTCGGTGTGGACTTGTTGGGCCGAAGGGCCTGTTTCCACACTGTAAGTAATCTAATCATTCATCTCAGTTATTCAATCGCACTACCATCATTCTTGAACACGCAATTCCCTCTGTCGCTGCATCCTTCATCCCTCAGTCACTGCAATCACTTCCCTCAATTTCTAAATGGCACTACCCTCTATCACGCCACAAAACTAATTTCAGACATGACATTTTACACACAGGAGCCACTAATCCTACACACCTCAGTCATTCCATTCCAATATTCACCTCAAATGGCATGACTGCTTCCTCTGTCACAATATTCCAGTGCTCTCAGTCACAACATTTCACCGCCATCAGTTAATTCATCTCTCCCTCTCCTCAATCATTCAATCACCCTCCCCTCATTCGTTGTTTTCAACTACGCTCATTCACATTACTGAACATCACACCCTTAGTCACTGCACACGTTTCTTCTTAGTTAATATGTCACTCTCCTCTCAGTCAATACGTTTCACTTCCGTCACAGAAGTCACATGTTTGCAGTCTGAGCTGTTCTTCTGAGTGGTATGTGCCGTGGTTCACAATTCAGAGCTCTTGTTCTAGTAAAATTGTGTCAGAGTACATCACACCGTTTCCACACTGCATACCAACTTATTGAAGGACAGGCAGAACCTACAGCCAACTGTCAGACCTATTGGTGATATTGCTTTCAATGTCTCAAAAATACCCATTGGAAAAAAACCAATCCGACTAAGAGAGGATTTAAAAATCAAATTTGGGTTATAATCCGAATGTGAGTACATCCTGGTGCAGAAGATGCAACGGTTTGAATAAGTATCTTTCAGAAGATGGTGGAATTGTTTTACCTGCAGTTCCATGATTTGTTGGAAATTTGGAACTACAATAAAAGAATGCAAGAATCTCTGGGAGTTACAGAAAAGAGGAACACCACATAATGGCGGGCATGATATCATATCTACCATAGAATCATAGAAATGTACAGCATGGAAACAGACCCTTCGGTCCAACCCGTCCATGCCGACCCGATATCCCAACCCAATCTCGTCCCACCTGACAGCACACAGCCCATATCCCTCCAAAACCTTCCTATTTCATATACCCATCCAAATGTCTCTTGAATGTTACAATTGTACCAGCCTCCACCGCTTCCACTGGCAGCTCATTCCATTCATGCACCAACCTCGGCAGAAAACATTGCCCCGTAGATCTCTTTTCTATCTTTTCCCCTTTCACCCTAAACCTATGCCCTCTAGTTCTGGACTCCCCGACACCAGGGAAAAGACTTTGCCTATTAATCCTATCCATGTCCCTCATAATTTTTCAAACCTCTATAAAGACACCCCTCAGCCTCCAACGCTCCAGGGAATACAGCCCCAGCCTGTACAGCCTCTCCCTATAGACCAAATCCTCCAACCCTGGCAACATCAGTCTGAATATAGAGAAGAGTCCTGGATACCTGTTCTAATTCCAGGCACTTAATCAAAATTAGAACAACAAAATGCAAGCATCACCCAGTCCTTACTGCATTATAAGAACATCAAAAGGAAGAGGAGTCTGCTTTAAGGCACTCTAATTCACGACATCTGCAATTGCAGCCCACTCCAAAGAGACAAATTTCACAAGTCGCACCAAAATGAAATCCTACTCACAATAGTCATTGGATCATATTTCCGGCAGTGGGGCAACATATTCATTTCAGTGACTTCATTGCACCCTTTCTAGTAACTTTACCTCAATCATTCATTCAAAAAAAAATCACACTCCCTTTCGGGCGTGCATCTTGCAGTCAGTGCCCTGAATTGAATCCTGCAGCTATTTGTGGATCTAACTGAAGGTAAGATTGCTTTTAACTTCATGAGAGTGTCAGTTGGAGAGTTAATGTGTACTTTAGACTGAGAGGGAATATATCAAGGATATTTGAGGCATTATCTGACAGATATAAATCATACAGTTTCTCCATCTGATGCAGCACTTAACATATTCCGCCTCATCTAAGCACTAAATGCTATGGCAGTCCAAGTCAATGTCGTAAAACTTAAAATCTCCTACTATAACAATCCAATTGCTTCTGCAAGTCTCCCCAGTGCATATTTCTTCCTCTCTTGCCCGTTGGCTACTTGGGGGCCCACATTTCAACTCCAATAATGTCACTATCTCCTTCTTCTTAGCTTCACCCACAAAGCCTCACTGGGTGATCCTTCAGTTGTCACATCTCTGATTACTGCTGTGATACTTGCCTTAACAAAAATGCAAATCCCATTCCCTTCTTTCCACCACTTCTGTTCCGCCCAAACCACCTGTACCCTGTCACAATACGCTGCTTGTATTAATTGCTATTGCATAAAGAATACTTCTCAGCGATTCAGCTCTGGCTGTTACCTGTTTCTGCGGTCACTGCTCTGTTTGATGATAAACTTTCCATCGGCTTCTGAGTTGAATATGTCGTGTCGTCCCCATGTTCAGCAGTGTTTGGATCTGAAGGAATGGAGATACATTATAAGAATGATTCAAAGATGGATCTCTTTAATTCAGACATGGTGCAATGATTCCCAGCGTGTCATGTATTTCATGGAGGCAAGAATGCAATAGTGTTTTCACTGAGTTACTAATCCAGAGAATCTGCGAATGCTTTGGAGATTTGTTTTCAATCTTCACACTGCAGATGGTGGAATTTTAAATCGATGAAAAATAATATATCTGTAATGAAGAATCAACTGATGGCCATGAGACCATGTTCATTTGCTGGAAAAAGGATTACACTACTGGCTAATTAATCTCTTCTGGGAAGAAGCCCTCATCTGCTCTCGCCTACAAGTGAGATCAGATCTGCAGGAAAGTTACTGACATCCCACTTCGCTCAGTCACTCTATCACACTTACCTCAGTCACAATATCCCACACATGACAGTCACTGAATCGCAGTCTGCTTAGTCATGACATCCCACTGCATTAGCTCATGAAATTCTATTCCCCCTCTGTACCTCTTCAGAGAGTCATTGGAAGTTAATGTGTATGACTTCATTATCTGACATATATACAGCTCCCTGATCAGCAAACTATTCCGCCTCATCGCACTACGCTATGCAGTCCAAGTCAATGTCGCTTGCTGCAATCTTTTGATCCATTCAATTGACGCACCACCTTCCTCTCGCCTCAGTTATTCAATCACACTACCATCACTCACAAACATGCAATTCCCTCAGTCACAGCATTTTCCATCGCTCAGTCACTGCATAACGCTTCCCGCAATGTCTAAATGACACTACCTTCAATTACATTGTAAAACTAATTTCAGACATGACATTCCAGACACGGGAACAACTAATCTAATACACCTCAATCACGGCTCACACTCTCCTCCTCAAAGGACATGACAGCTTCCACTGTCAAAATATTCCACTGCTCTCCATCACTACATTTCAACAGCATCAGTTAATCCACCTCTGTCTCCTCAATCACTCAATCACCCTCCCCTCATTCATTGTTTCCACCTGTGCTCAGTCACAACATCAGACTTCTGTACACCACTAACTTGGTCACTGGATGCTGTGTAATTGGAGAGATGTGATCAGAATGGTGGACTATATGTTACAAATATGGAATGGACTTGGAAGACGATTTCTTAGTGGACTTTGGAGTTCTTATACCTACAGGTTCCAGAGCAGATGAAAGTCTTGTCACTGCAAGAAAGAAATGCTGATGTATCTAGGAGTCACATGAGAGAGGAACACAACAAATTAGCTGTCAAGGCATCGCAGCTGTCTGACCCAATGTAAAGACCAATCCTGAAGAATTGGTCATTTCTCTGTAAATATAATCACAGGCTAACAAATTGCAAGCATCACCCTTTCATACAGCATGATAAGAAAATCAAAGGAATAGGATTCTGTTCAAGTCACTCTAATTTGCGACATGTCCAATTGCATTCCACTTCAAACAGTCAAACTGCACATGTCACACCAAACAGAAATTCTATTCCCAGTTATCATTGGAACATATTTTCAACAGTCGATGCAATATGGGCGGCACGGTGGCACAGTGGTTAGCACTGCTGCCTCACAGCGCCAGGAACCTGGGTTCAATTCCCGCCTCAGGCGGCTGACTGTGTGGAGTTTGCACGTTCTCCCCGTGTCTGCGTGGGTTTCCTCTGGGTGCTCCGGTTTCCTCCCACAGTCCAAAGATGTGCGCGTTAGGTGAATTGGTCATGCTAAATTGCCCGTAGTGTTAGGTAAGGGGTATATGTATGGGTGGGTTGCGCTTCGGCGGGTCGGTGTGGACTTGTTGGGCCGAAGGGCCTGTTTCCACACTGTAAGTAATCTAATCTATATTCATTTCAGTGAATTCATTGTACCTTTCAACGTTACTTGACCTCAAACTTTCATTCAAAAAAATCACACTCCCTTTCAGGCGTGCATCTTACACTCAGTGCCTTGAATTCAATCCTGCAGCTACTTGTGGATCTAATTGAAAGTGTGATTGCTTTAACCTTCACGGCAGTATCAATCGCAGAGTTAACGTGTACTTCCAGTGAGAGGGAATGTACCAAGGAAATTTGAGGCATTTTCAGAGACATATAAGTCATAGAGCTGCCCCAACCTAGCTCACAAGATGCAGCAGGTTTGGAATAGAATCTCACAGAGTCTTTCACTCAATACTGAACACAATCCCAAAAGTGCAACCTTGAAAACGTCCTGTGCAACTGCAACATAGCTTCCAACGTCTATCCTCAAAACCCTGACTGATGAACACCAATGTGCCCAAAGCATTGTTCAACGCCCTGTCTACCTGTGACTACACTTTCAGAGAATCGTGCACTTGAAACCCAAGGTCTCTCTGTTTCACTGTACTCCTTAAGGCCCGACTATTCACCACGAAAATCAAATATTGATTTGATTTTCCAAAATGCAACACCACACACTTGTATTTTTTAAACTCCATTTTCCATTTCTGAGCCCACTTCCGCAGACGTTTCAGGTTCTGCTGACAAACATCCTCACTGACTCTTTTAGTGTCATCTGGAAACTTACTAATCATGATTTGTACATTCTCATCCAAATCATTAATATCGATAACAATCAGGAATGGGCCCAGCTCCGAACGCTGAGGCCTTCCGCGATTTAAAGGCCTCCAGTCGGAAGAGCATCCTTTTACATTACGGTCTGCTTTCCATCATCAAGAGACAATTGTGCATCAAATTGCCATCTGCCTCTGGATTCCATGCATCTAACTTTCCAGAGCAGTCTACCACGTGGGACATTATGAAAGACCTGACTGAAATCAACATAGACGAGTTCAACCGCTTTGTCATCGTCAATCCTCCTGGTCATTCATCAAGAAATCTAACAAATTGTGAGACATGATTCTCCCACACACAAAACAATGCTGACTACCCTAATCAAACCCTGCCTTTCCAAATTCACGTATATATTATATCC